>NC_054535.1:69015217-69262717 GCF_017654505.1 Polyodon spathula
TACCTGGAATAAATCTCTATGTCCATCGTGCAACTCTTTTAAGTAGAAGGAATTCCAAATTGAACTGAAACATAATAGTCCTGTGCTGGTCTTACTCAAATACTGTACATTTAGTCTAATTACTGCAAGAAATAAGTCTGTTTTATATGGGTATGTATTTTATGCATATTTAATACAACTGTCTTGCTAATATTTTCTGGGTCAGGAGGTTGATTTTAAATCAACTGAGCAAAATGTGCTGTCCAAGATCACCCTGACCTTCTCTAACCTCAGCTTACAAGGCTTTGTGAAGAACTGCGTTGAGGTCCTCTTCTGTCTGGGGTTAATCACATGCAACTTTGTGACCTATGAGAGCAGATAGGTCAACAGGCTAGTGCACCTGCATATAACTCCAGGCTACAATTTAAGCATTTTAAGTAAGACCACCCCCAAAATTTGTTGCACATATTAGGGCCGTTAATCAATATATTTTCTAAGATGTTTTTTTCCATCAAGGTCCAACACAAAGACGCCTTTGCCTCTTGCTATGGCTTTAGAGTGCTAGGTATTTAAGTTTATCCAGGGCTGTACTGCATGAACACAAAGCTGGCTTTCTCCTTTTTAACAACATTTCCCCATCATCTCTTAACAAGTATGAAAAACAAGAGTTCAAGCAAGGGCCATCTGCAAAACAGAATAATCTGAGAAAATAAAGCAGCCTGTTGTCGTTTTTTAGTTTTTTTTAAATGTGAAATTGAATTACTGTTAGGGTTACCAGATCTTTTAACGTTGGAACACGGGTCACCCTGAGTCTGGAGGAGGCAGTGAGATGCAGAATGTGGGTGGAGGGCTGTCATGATGAGATGCATTTGAAAAATCCACAACAAAGGAACGCTCAAGCATTTGTCTTCTTTTTTTTATACATTTGTTATTGATTCCATTAAATGGCAACAGATCATAAAAACTGTGTAACAAAAAAACGCTGACTGAAGTGAATACATCCCATTTCCACAATACAGGAGCTCTTGAAAATATGCCTAAAGTGATTGTAGCTGACTAAATAATTCAATAAAGGTTCATCACCTATCATGCTCTTTCATTCACTAGATAGGTCTCGAGTGCTGAAAGTTTTGAAAGATACATAAATATCTGTTTGCAGGCCTTGATTTCAGATACATCAAGATTTGAAATAGCCCACCCCTTCAGGGCCTTCTTTCTACTTAGCAACCAACCAGCAGCTTCCTCTCCACATGGGCATGACCCAGGAAGTGGAGCAGTGACAGGTTTCCTGGAAGGCAAAGCACACACAATGAGAACTTTCATTTACCTGTGTACACCCACTTTAATATTCAAATGAGATACACACATGACATAAAATGATTTCTTGTTTGCTTCGTTGGCTTAGTTAGTTCAATGATGTGCACAGTTTTAATGAACAGATGGATGCTTAGTAAAATAAAGCTGAATGATTTCCTTTGATTATATTGAGCGAGTATACATGTTAAATGAGGAGGGAGCCTCATTTAGTTTTGAGTTTGGAATTGCTTGCTTAAATCAACTTTGAATGAAAAGGGAATTCAGTTTTTTTTGATGCACAGGAAATGATCCAAACTCAGGAAGCTGAGGATGACCTCAACAAAGATAAAGCAGAGGTTTAATAAGCAGAGGGGTCACCTGCAAAAAAATGACGTTAGCTACAGTCTATGCAACTGCATCAAGTTCAACCCAGACTTCCACACTCTGTAATACAGATTCACTTTTAACATTGCATGTCTCATGTTTGGTATCTTCACTTTCTTTGTATTCTAAAGAGAAAATTACGAACTGGTACTTTTGTTTAATATGCTGTATTACTTAGACCTTGTAACTGACATTGTTATTTATTGTACAAGCTTAATATTTGCTCTGTTGTTCAAAACAATAGGTAAGAGAACTGTACACACATCATAGCAAGAAAACCCTCTGCCACTTCAGAATTGTATGGTTTATTTTATCTGGGTTGAGGTTTAAGTGCAATACTGCCATCTGTTATGGATTTCAACCAAGTGCTTCAGTTTAAAGGTAATTAGGTTCAATTCCTACCTTATGTACCCTTGGTTTCTATTTTTGGCCCTGCACAGATTGCTATTGGAAACAACAGAAATATGCACAAAAGCAACATACGTTTGTTCCTTGAAGTCTGGAGGCAAACATGTGTTGTAGAAGAAACATGTGTTATGTGTTGCATATGAGATGTCTCAGAATGATCCGATTTTATTTCTTTACAAATGTGAATGGTTTTAAGTTCAGCAGGCAGCGTCTCAAGATAATTGTACCTCATGAGAACCCGTCTCTTCAGCTTTAGGCCCTTGAAATTCCCCAGGTTAGGGACAGATGTGACGCGCAGATAATGGAAACCAATTTGGAGTCGGTCCAGCTATATATTTATGAATGCCTGTCACAAAGATGGCTGTAGTGGGTGATGTCAGACCAGAAACAGGAAGCAGCAAAGAGCAGACAGAGACGTGGAGTTTGGTGAAGCTGAGCGCTTGGTTGCGCTCAGCATTTAATGATTAAACAAACAGAAAATAAAAGGTTGAAAGACAAACAAAACACAGGACATGGCACTCATAGCCAAAACAAAGAGACAAACAAAACGGACTACACAGACAAACAGGGTGAGCTGGTATTATTATAACTATTAATTGCTATTACATCCATCTCCAACCCCGTTCTCCACTCACCGAACACACAACCCTGAGTGAGTGAAAACATGCTGCTTTTATGCAGCTGTACCGAGACTCGATTGCTAATTAATCATTCAATTGGAGTCTTGGTACAACTGCACGTGAATTAATAAAAGTGCAATTCCCTTTGCTCATATATTATTACATTTAACCTGCACCTGATGTGCTGTTTAATCCTTGTGCCGAAATACAAATATACATTTTGAACACTCGTGCTTGTAACTCATATTACATCCCATGTACCAATGACTATACACCAACATAAACACACTACACGCAAAATACAACACAGAAATACACACAGGGGTGGGGCAAAATTGCTACATACCCCCCCCCCCCCCCCCCCCCTTGTGCATAGCACACATGGCCTCAATGGCCACCTCCACCCTTAAAATCCCAAAAGTCTTGCTCAAAGTCCCAGGCCAAGAATAAGGACTTTAAGGGGTTCATGGTGGGGCAATATTGCCAGTAGCCAGGCTGCTACTGGCAATGCTGTCAGCATTTGTGGCTATGTGTTGCTTTTATCTTACTATTGAAATTAATTGCATGCATGATCTACTAAAGCGATCAATTAAATCAGACAATCAATAATTTGCCTATTTTGACAATTTTTGACAAGCTTTGCAGTTCCAGTGGTTTGATTTCATATGCACAAGGCAAAAGAACAGAAGCAATGGGGTGTTCTAATACATATGCACACTACTGTGTGACCCTTGTACCTTAAAGGGTTAAATACTGACATATTGAAACCGGTTGTCAAAGATTAGCTTGCTCTTGGTCACTCATCAGTGTAAAGGTAGATATCTGCTACTAATGCTTGTGAGATTTATAGCAAGGATAGATTAATGCATTAGCTCTTGTTCAAGGGTTTTATAGCACCATTTGTTTTCATTTCCCTGATGTTTGAATCAACATGTTGTGAGCTGAATGATTTGCGTCATTCCACTTTGTCTAACAGCAATCTCAAGTTTGGTATCCTAGTCATTTAAATTACTCAGCCTACTGTCACAAAAAAAAAAAAAAAAAAAAGTTAAGCAGGGTGAACTGCAGCTGTTGAGGGATCTATACATTCTGACCTCAGCACCCTTGTAAAACTTCACTACAGTATTTTTGCACTGTATTTTGCATTTTTAACTTTCTTTTCCCATGGTTATACTATGCATTTCATATAGTGCACCCTGGTTTGCCAAGTTTATTAGTATGCTTTACCATACCTTGTTATTCTTTATATTGCTTACCTTTGCTTTACCATACCATTCACTATGCTTTTTTACACTTTGCTATGCTTTTACTGTTGTAAACTTTAATAAAGGCATGTGGGTTGTTGATATGGATTTTTTTTTATTCTCAAATTATATATACACCTTAAAACACCATCTTCTATTAAAGACGTGTACATTTTCTATATTAACAGGTTTAGATATCCCACATAGACTTGATTACAATGTCAAAAACATTATTCTCTACATAGAGAAGTGTTTGTACCCACTTTCCCACTCAGTTTATTGGAAAGGTTCAAAGTCACCATGCAAATTACCATGAAAATAATATAACTGTTAAAGTGAGCTTACATAAACACTTATTAAACACTTATTTGCTTACCCCACAGTAAATGACATGTCCATGAACATTTTTAAAAGGAAATACACATTTGGCAAGTAGTGATTTTAACTATGCATAGGCATAAATTATAATGTTTTTAAAATATGTATTTATGTTATATATATATATATATATATATATATATTGTAAACGATCCTTTCACTTTTCACGTTCGTTGCCCCTTTCAAAGTAGACCCAGGACACAGAAATGGAATTATTTAAGTGCTGACGCACACTTTTAATAAACACCAATCAAAAAATTAAACAAAACAAACAAACACCTAGCTCCTTCTTGGAGCACTAACTATACAGTCTGGAACCTAACTCAACCAGGACAGCTAAGCTGTTTACCTGTAACCCAAACACAACTCACAAGGTTTAACACAGCACTTTACCTTGACTGCTTGGAAGCAGACCACACCTTCTGCCTCCCTACGCACAGCAGCCTGGAACAGACTGGCTGCCTCTCTTAAATACCCTGCACCTGGCTCTAATTTACAACTACCATCAGGTGCAGGGGATTACTAAACAATTAAACAATTACACAATTAAACCCCATAACACCCAAATGTGCATTCTCACAAGGTTTTTAGCAGGGAAGGATTTTAACCCCCTCCCTGGTACCTTACAATATATATATATATATATATATATATATATATATATATATATATATATATATATATATATACACACACACACACACACACACACACACACAGCGAGCAATTTCCTGAAGATAAAATGTATTTATAATACAAATGAAACGTAAATATACATTACGATAAATGTAACCTTTAAAAAAAAAATACTGTCTGCAATACACTTCGATATATAAAATGACAACCTAAAAAAAATAAAAAATGGCGTCCTGTAATTTTGGATGTGCAGAACCTTGTCTTTAAGTTCTAAGATTTACAAATGCGTAGAAAGGCTCAGAAAGGCAAACTCTAACTTATTTCATGGCTAACTTATTTCCTGTGACATCGGTACTGTTTTCTATTCTACTACACAATATTAGGTGTGTACTGTCAGAATGATGAATCAACAAATTGTTTAAACAATACCCTTGAGGACAGTGGAAAGTTGTTTTAAAGTCAGTCAAATAATAATCTAATGCTATTACAGTAACTCATAGAGTAGATGTTAACTGTCAAAAGGCTGTCAGTAATCTCATTTTTTAATATATACATGTAAAAAATAAAAAATAAAATTACAGTTCTTAATTCCCTCTATCAATCTTTCACTCTCTCTAGTGTTATAGGCTAAACTATATCCTGAGGGTTACAAATGTCACAGAGATTGTGCTGCACGGTACTGCCCAAAGCCTTCCAAAATCAAAAGATACAAATGTTGTTTTTTTAATAAAGCCAATCATTCACAGCCCACAGAAAAGGAAGACTTAATTAAGTTCTGTAAATATAATGTAAGTTAAAACACCTCTGGTTTCACACAGGCAGGTTTTGTTTGTTTTTTTTTGTTGTTTTTTTTTTTTGCTTTAGATGTTTTTGAATAATTAGCCATTGGCATTATGAAGATTTATTTTGGTAGAACAGTTTTTTTTTAATTCTGAAAAAGACTGATAAGAAATAAACTGCTCTTCTTAAGAGTAATATGCTGTTTAAGGAAATTTGGGTATCAGTTTGCTTAGTGGACTACTGTAATAGCTTTATATTACTGGTAATTAAATCTGTAATCAGCAAATGTTAAAATCTCATCGAATAACTTGGTCGAAATGCACTTTTTAATTCAGACCCTCAGTTGCTTTGAGCTGCATGCTGGCTTTGGCTATGAACATCTGCACTGTACTGCTGGCATTATTATTAGGTTATAAAGCACCCTTGGGTCTTCATTGAAAGGGTCGTTTCTAATGAACTTTGTGCAGCATTAAACAGTATAGTCACAAATCAATAGCTATCATCTGGAGAATCCTTCTGTGGATGGGTGCTGGAAATGCTGTTACTCTTTGTCTTGGTTTCTGTTGCTTAATGGCATTCTCCTTACAGGTATATGTGATGGGACTGTTTGACCATTACCTCGGTATTCTAGAGGTGCTTTCGTGTTTTTACATCGTTAACAATGGTGTTCTAATGAATGGTATAAATCCATATTCTTTCCTCTTATTTGCTTTCTTAACATTATTCTTGGAGCTCTTTGATTGTGCTGATGATCATTTAGGTAAAACTTTGATGTATCTACATGATTTGATTGCAGCTAGACCATGATAACCCTTTGCTGTATCTACATGACCTGATTGCAGCTAGACCATGATAGCCCTTTGCTGTATCTACATGATCTGATTGCAGCGAGACCATTGGAGTTAGAACTAGAATGCATGAAGTGGAAAGATGCATTCTAGCAGCAGCAAACCTTTCATCAGCTGTCTTTGAAATCTTCCTCAAAGCAAAAAACCAAACAACACTCAACAAAAGAAAAGGAAGACTGATAATAATATTGCTAGTGCATATAAGAGGCAAGGAAATTGATTTTAAAACCTTGGTTAGTGCTGCTTTAACAATAACATTTTACATTGTGTCTCTAATTACTGTGTATTTACATAGCAGTTACTTGAAGTGAAGGAAGTGAGGTGCAACATGCAAACCAGCAAGGCAGGACTGGGCAGGGTTTTAATAATTAACAAAAATACTAACATAAAGGCAGTATTTCACAAACAAACAAAATAAACCCCTGGAAATAACAGCCATGGTAATCCCGGATTGGAAAACAAACGAATAAACAAAACATGAACACAATAAATCAAAACAACTAAAGTTCACTGCCATTCCAGCTGTCACCACGTTGGTGCTGGTGGCTCTGTGACTGGTCTCCTCCAGCTTCGTCTATGGCTCACAACAGCGCTCAATATCCTGGAATGGGAGGGAAAGGGTCCGGGTGTACTCGCAAAGGTCCACCGTGGTTGGAAAAGAGAGAGGAAGGTAGCAGGAATTCCAGACAGGCAGCCGTCTGGTCAGCGCTCTGGAAAACAATCACACACAATAGTAACACATGTTCCAACAGCACGGCTTCTTCCAGCTTGCTACATCAGGACAGAGAGAGTGAGAAGGCGAAGAGGCACTGCTTAAATAGGGTTGAGCCCTGCCTCTGCAATCAGCCAGCTGATTACCTGGCCATGCGCGGCACGCTGCTCAACCTGGCCTCTGCCTGGCCAGCACTGTTACTGCTGGCGGCTTTCCACAACCGCCAGTGGTCGAGAGGGTGCATTACAGCACCCCGCAGCACTCCCTGTGATTTACACATTAAGTACATTGTAATTATGCATGCTAACATTGTACTTATGTGTAAGTACACATGTATTTACTAAGTAACTACTATGTAAATTCACAGATTTCAGTCATCACATACAGGACTGTATTTTAAAATCATATTCTTATTGTCTAACGTATATCTCCTACACCAGAGTGTAACCATTAGGAAATACAACTGGGGAATACAGACAACAAGAACAATACATGCAGGTAAGTTAAGATAATGGATATCTGAACCTATACTGAATTTCTCTTAATGTGGACAAAAGGCTTTGTCTCAAGGTGTCCACATTATACTATACCACAGTCATATCTGTCATGCAATTATGAGATTGCATTTAGATAATTGTGCACCAAGGGCAGGTAACAAAAATAGGTAGCCGTACATAGAATTCGAGTGGGATTACTCTATCGGAAAATCAGAAAATTTCTGGAGGAAGGGAGTTGTGAAAAGCACATCAAGGGGAAGCTTCCTTCTACCCACCCCTCTCTAGGGAGAAAGACCACCACAGACCACCATATGGGTCTAATGTATAATGCATGAGAGCTTCAGTGTGAGCCAGGGCCTATTCAAAAGCAGCAGAGGATAGGTTTGGTCTTAAGAGAGGCTTCAATAGTAATTAGAAAATCGAATGGATTTTTTTTTATGCAGTCACTTTATTCCTTTCATTTGAAGTGCAAAAGCCAACTGCATGTGTATCTTTGCATTTAAGATCCAACCTGAACACGTTAAAGTCAGCAGCTGTTATTTCTGTCATTTCTGAGTAAATCTTGGGTCTCAGGGTTCCAGTCTCTCTCTCTCTCTCTCTCTCTCTCTCTCTCTCTCTCTCTCTCTCTCTCTCTCTCTCTCTCTCTCTATTAAAGATTAAAGTGAGTGCATCCAATATTGTATCATTTGGATTTGGAAGAATGTTAATCTCAAATCCTTCTCCCTGAGAATTCAAAGCCTGGTTCTAGAATAGCATTCCCCCAGTGCTTCAGACAGATAGCATTTCCAGTGGACATAAAACAACAAGATTCAAATCTACTGCTCCCAGACTGCTCAGCATTATTAAGGCGTGAGTTAAAGAATTTTCTAAATAAAAAGTTTCCCATACCTTATTCTAAATCCACATTTCTACAACCATGGCCTGAATTAAATCAAAGTTCATACCATTGGTATACTTAGAAATAATGATTTCGATTGAATTAAATGCAGTTCTGTATGTCATGTTTACTTTTATACCTGCTACAGGAACAGTAGTGAGGAGTAATGGCTATGTGTTGTTGGAGAAATGGCATAAGGGAGCTATGGTAACAATACCACAGACAAAGCATGCTGTACAAATTGCATTTTCATTGCACTTACAGTTTTACAAGCAGTAACTGTGAGGGATCTTACACCAGTCTCATCTAGGCAGTAGTGTTTGGCCAGCTATAGATATTTGTGGTAAAGTGGCTGGTAAGGGGAACAGGTGCAGCGGTGATGCGATGTCAGGCCAGCCCTTCCAGATACTTCTCCTCTCTTTCTTTAGCGCCCTCACAGGTCGGCAGGAAGATTAATCACCAGAACTCATATTTCTGTCACAATATTATACTGAAATGAATCAATCATCATATATAGAAATCCCAATAACAGTTAATGTTGGAGGTCATGGGATATCATTTGACAGGGAAGGGACATTATTTAAAGCCCGTTGCCTCTTTATTTCACGTTGGATAAACCATTACATGGTGCACTCACCCTCATTAAAACGGTGTTGTTGGAAGCCATGGAAATTGCATATAACACTGACATGTTTTACTAAAGGTGGCATTAATGGAAAGTAGTTGAATTGGTAACTAACAAGAGCTGGTCTGAAATGAAAGGCATTGCCATGAAAGAAACCCTTATGTAATGAAGACAGAGTGTTAACCTCAGACTGGTTTTGCCAGACAGCCACATAATTAGGATGGTGTGTTCCATTGCCCTTTACCAGAGGTCATGTTGTGACAAAGATATTTTTAATGAGAGGTGTATAAGTAGTGACGAGCACTTGAAATGCTATTGTAACAAAAGGCTGCTTAACAAGGGTGGCCTTGAGTGCAAAATAAAGAGCAGTCTCAGATAAATCTGGGACGCATTCAAATTAAAGTTTGGTTGCCAGGAAAGGATTCATGCAACAGCCAGTTCAGATTTAAATTAACTTCTGTTTAATAACCTTTGTGTTGCACTGCCATACACATGCTCTGAAATACTCAATATCTTTTACAGGGCAAATATTTGAAATGGGAATGAAGATACTTTTCATCAGGAAATACATTTCTATTTTATTTATCACTTAACCACTTTGTTGTTGTCCTGAAATACATTCATATCACAAGTCCATCATGTACCCTTCATATAGTCTTTTCTAAGTTTGCGAATGCTTGGACATTTAATTTAAAATCCCTTAGACAACACTGATTGTGGGGCTGGTGCCCATACTGCATTGAGCATACCCAAACTAACTAACCCCATATCGCACTCAGTAAACATACTTCTTATGCAATACTAATGATGTCTTTAAAGAAATCATCCAGTCTTGGAACAATCCTCACTATACCATTGTGGTTGCCCTTAAATGTTGGCACCACACATTCTTTACAGGCTGTTTCAATTCTGTGAAAAAACTTTAACCCATTGCGTGCCATTGTCCTCAATTGAGCACAGGCTACTGTGTTTAATTTTGTTAACTGCAATTGTCTGTAATTCTGCAAATATCGCCATTCAGATGCTTTCGTGACATATACAACAAGAAACTGAAGCCTAAACAGTATACATTTCTTGTTGTTTTCCTAGCCGCAACGACGATAAAGCTCCATTTGTTATGTGTTGAGCATCATAGCAAATGTGAAATGTTACTGGTTTGATTACTGGCACGTGTAACTTGACTGTCATCAAAATAAGACACAGCAGTAGCCAAACAACGGATTTACATTGTTTTATGTACAGAAATATTGGTTTAAAATATCTCAAATGACACGAATACAGTTGTGTTCTGATTTTTTCAAAGAAAAATGAATTTGGTACTTAATGGGTTAAAAACATTCTGGATTTTCCAACACATAACAGATGTCCCATCCAAGCCCCTATTTATCTGCAGTCAAATTAAAGTGCTTTTCTCAGTCAGTTCTACCTGTGCTACATTTATTCCTCGCTCTCAGGAGCTAAAGGCCAAACCATTGAGGCAGCACATAACCCACTATGCCACATTCTCTACAGCCAGAGACACACTGCCCCATGCGATCGTCGCATCTCTGTGGCGCATCGCAAAAAACACCTCTGAGAGCAAGCATGACACATGAAATCATGGTAAGTTGGGCATATTTTGTGAATTTTCCTGGGTGTATGGCCTAAAACTGAGCTCCCAGCAATTGTTGTTTACTTCCTAGTACAATGCCAATGGGTGCAATTTGGTAGCCGAAAGTGAAAGGCTTTTTTCTTTGTGTACTTGCAAGAGTTTTATTAAACAATATGCATTCACTTTTTTTTAAAAAAATGAGAACAACAAAAATATACATGTTCCACACGATTGTGCGATGATACTTGTCGTCATCCATGTGCATGTGAAATAATAGATAGACACACATGTTAAATGTCACATTTAGACCCCAGTTACACAAAAAATAAGCAACGACTAGGAAATGCAGAAATATTTTGTACTATTTTTGTACTTTTAACTAAACAAAAATAACAAGCTTCTTTTATTATTGTCTACAAATCCTGATACTGGGTTTGTGAACTGTCTGTTGCTGTAGCGAATGGTTTAATCGACATTGCAGAGTACACAGTATCCAAATTGCTGTCCATATGTGGCTGCATATATGTGTTGTTGTATTTATTATAGGGAAACATTTTGGCATTTGGTGTCATATGAATCATTGGTTGTTGCGTTCCTGCGAGCAGAATTGCGTTGCTAAATAGTTAACATGTTTAAACTTTTCAATGCGATTGAAATCGATTGAAATCCTGTAAAATCGCATTGCAAAGCATAACTCACTGCCCAATGCGACTGAAAAATCCCGTCACTATTGGTTGCATCGGGCAGTGTGTCCAGGGCTTTACTGACCTAACCCCGCAGCAATCAGTCAATTCCCACTTTGTCAGCCAGATATTGGCAGACTTCAGTCTCAGAAGATCGTTATATAACTATCAGTATATCTTGTACAGGGGGTTAAATCCATCACTCTGTGATCAGCGACCCTGCTGAGTTTGTCATGTCTCTTTGTACCAGATGCAGATGACACTAGAATATCCCCTGTTCTTGATTTAGTTGTAATTATATATCATAAATGCAATTATGAAACTGATCATCAGATAAGATGGTTAAGGTCTTTAGGAAAAAGATCCACGAGAGACAATAGGAGGACAGAGGGTTTCTTTATTTTCTTTTTAAGCTAGTCCTATAGTCTCACTGTGCGGAGAAGAGATGCCGGATGCCTCAGGTTTACTTTTAATATTTATTTTTATTTATTTATTTATTGCATGTATATAGTGCTTTTTATACAAAAGTATTGCAAAGCACTGTACAGTACTTAGCAGAACAAATAGGGATATAAACCTATTAGATTCAAGTACTACTACATATGCGTATGATATTCTACATTCAGATGCATTGATAACCTGGTATACCTACAAAGAATACCCCTTTTGTGAGCAAAGAGAGATATGAAAAGATTGCAGATACATGTAGGATTGGTTGTACCATTTATTAAAACCTTCTGGCATGTCTTAGGGTTCTATAAATAACTTGGTCTAACAACAATTATGAATGGTATTGATAAATAGCAGTGTTGGTATGACATTTTTAAAATCTTTATTACTATACAACAAAACAGCAGAACCATACGTGCTTTGTGATATCTGAAAGAAAACTCTTCCGACTCTGACTTAGTTGTTAGGGATTGGCTTGGAGGTATTTTAATCGTTTTAAATGCACATTACCTTGCCATTGGATAAGGGCTCACACTCGTGCTTACATGGCAACTACAAAATAACAAAAGCCTGAAGGTTTTGTTTCTAAAAGGTGCAGAACTCTGATTAACCAAATTAAACTCTCCAGGCTTTTCACCTCTTGGTGGGCAGTTCTGGATCTGATACAATTGAAAGAAGGAGGAAATTAATGCAGGTGCACGATACAGAGTAAGACCTGTAAGGCATTTCCAATTGAACCATTAGTGATTCCTCCGGCATGCCTCAAGCTCAAGTGAAACCCTGACTGTAGCCAGCGTTCATGAGATCTGTGGGCTGAGGATTCCAGCATGCTGCTGTTGTAGATTCCAAACAAACACCTGCGCTTCAGCAGAAAAGGGTCAGACTTGGGGCTTCAGGTCTTCCATGAACGGTATGTATATGCAGAATAAGGAAAAGATGGTCCCAAAGGATACGCCTCAGTTACAGTATGCAGAGGTGAACAGATGCTGAAATAACCCAGAAACCCATTTTCTAAATGAAATTCCACAACATTTCTGTTTCCCCCATCAGGGAGCAAAGGAGGGATTCTGGTGATTGACAGAACTGCTCCCCCCCACCCCTACAAAAAAGGCTAACACAAAAATAATTGCTTGCTTCTGGCTCTGAATATAGGATGACCTTTCAGACAACTTGAAATTGCAAAAGCTCTCTGGGACTTGGGTATTTCAACTAATAAGCAACATTGAAACCCAATTCAGGACTGGAAACCATCAATTGCATTCCATTGTCAGCACTGACCACATCACTAAAACACATTAACCTTCCACTGTTCAAATCTTCCTCTTAATACATCTTTTGCAGAGGCTCTACATGTTCTATATTTGCTTTTTAATTTGCAACCTGTATATTCAACCTAAATGATGCAAAATCATCCGGTCCTTAATATCTATACTGCATCATTTTGTCTTCTGACTAACCAAGGGCTCCTAATAGAAGATTCATATTATATTAATCAGCAATCTTAAGAGTTGTCAAGAATGATTCATGGATGAAGACCAAGATTTTCACAGGAGCTTGGTAGCTATTCCAAAGTAATTAATGAGATAAATGTAATCTGATGTTTTCTGAATTTTTCCATCAATAGAGACTACAGTCTGCACAAAGGTTAATGTTAATGAAAGCATTGACTCTAGACTAGGCTAAGTGTAGCTTTCCCCTCACTCAGCAGATTGACATCATCCTCTTAATACCGAGAGGTATCAAACTGAAGTCCACCCAGCTTTAAACTTCAGTTATTATGCCTTTATCTGCCAAACTGAATGCAGCTCACATTTAATCTGAATTTCCTGGTGGTCTTTGTGTAGTGTAGCTAGTTAGATTCCCTTTGCCTCAAGATCTGAGTCCTAATAAACAGATGACATTATCAAATGTATAGAAACAGTAGTTCAGCTGGTTCCCTGTGAAAGATAAAGCACTCTAAAGTCAATCATTTTATCAGCTGCAGTGGATGTGTTTCCATGCTGTCCTTGGACTCTTAACTGGAGGGGATGTTTTGAAATGTATAAATGTATACAATAAGTGAAGGGGACATGGAGTAGTGTTTATTTGGGTTTAAAACGTGGAAGAACATTTTTTGTAAAGTCAATGCAACAAAGTATACAAGAAACCTTCTCCAAATCTCCTTCATAGATACTCAAACAGCTACTAATTGTAACAAGCATGGAGCACAAAGAGGTTAAGGGACTTGCTCAAGGTCACACAGTGAGTCAGTGAGAGAGTTGGGATTTGAACCGGGGACCTGCTGGTTTTCTTTTTTAATTTAGAATCTCCAGTTATTTTACCCCTAATTTTCTCCCAATTTGTAATTATTATTATTATTATTATTATTATTATTATTATTATTATTATTATTATTATTATTATCCCACAGGCCAATCGATGTCTTTTCACACCCAGGAACGCAAGAGCGGATTTCTTGCCAGTAAGCAGAAAATTAAGTGTTTTGTAATATTGATTACCAAATTGCAATGTTTTGCATACAACGGCATTGTATTACATTTAAGTCTCGCTATGGTACTGGAACCTTCATACACAGGAATTCACAAAAACAAATAAATTCAAAAGTAGCACATTTTTATTTTACATGCTTCATTGCGTTACATCTTTGAACACAGTAGGCTTTAGGTTTAAAAAAAGTCCAAATCAAAAGAACAGATTTATATTTGAAAACATTAATTGTTTTGTCCAATGCGTTTCATTTATACTTGGCTACGAGTGGATCCCCCATACACATACCAGCATAAGTAAAAAAAAAAAAAAAAAAAAAAAAGACAATAAAACAATAATAATAATAATAATAATAATAATAATAATAATAATAAAGCACTGCATTATGGCAAATTCAATGAGAAAAATTACACTTTCCTTCTGCAATCAGCTTTGAAACATCAGGTGTGACAGCGATACGTAAGCAGTCCTCCAAAGACTCTTGTGTCAGCCTATTTCATGCACCTGCTTTTATTGCATTCATTATGGAAAAATAACCTTTGCATGTGTATGTGGATCCAAACACGGAGAGCACAAACAGAGCCAGCTTCTTCATGTTCAGATAGTTCTCTGCACGTACGTAGGCGGTCCAGAATGATTCTAGATTTGCTGTGAATTCATTTTTCACCAATGACGATGCCTGGAAATCTACTACCTCTAATTGCAGAGCTGCTTCGTCGATTGTGAGAAGCACCTACTTCACATAGGATGAGAAATCACCATCGGGTTTGACTGAAAACGGATCACGGACAAACGAGATTACCTCCCTGGCAAGTTGTCAAAGTGAGCACTGAAGTTGTCTTTCATCTGTACAATCAGGTCTGTCATAAGGTCAGTAACAACATTGTTAGTACCAGCTTCCTCCACTTGTGTGCATAGCCGGTTGAAATGCTGCAGCCTATGTGACGTTAAGTTCAACAGAAATATATCAGGTTTCTTCCTAAAAGCATCCAGGTTTTTGACTAGGTCAATGATGGTTTTGTTTCGTCCTTGTATTTGTAAATTGAGAGCATTGAGGTGGCAAAAGATGTCTGTTAAGAATGCAACCTTTGCAATGAACTGTGGGTTTCCAAGGAGGGCAAGATACTCAGCTGCTTTCTTGTGACTGCTTCTTTGCAGAAAGTCACACACTTGGTTCTGAAGCTCACAGAACTGCTCAAGTGATTTGCCCTTGCTCAACCATTGTATATCATTGTGGAGGAGAAGATCCTCATAGCTCGCTGAGGATTCTGCGACCAGCTCTCGGAAGAGGCGGTGTTGTAAGCTTGATGTTGCTCTGATGAAATTAATTATTTTCATTATTGTGTCAGTTACTACTTTAAGTTCACCGCTTAGACGAGCACACAGCATACTTTGGTGAATGAGACAGTGCAGAGTGTTTAACTGCAGAGCTACTGCAGGAAGTAGGCTTATCATTATGTCTGCCAACCATATAAGGAGCGCCATTGGTAACAATAAGACACACATTTTCGAGTGATAGTCCATGCTGTTTGAATAATGCGTTCAACCTTTCAAAAATGATGTCACCAGTGGTGTAGTTTTCCAGCAGTATCAGACCTAACAGCTCCTCTCAGAAATTTGTACCATCAAAATACCTGATGTACATCCACAGCTGGGCTACATCGGTGTTGTCAGTTGATTCGTCGAGCGCAACAGATATGTATTCCGCATGCATCCCCCCATCCAAGACAAGGCTCTGGACATCCTCTGCTAAAACTCGTACCCAATGTGTAGTTGTTCTTGCTGACAGAGGTATTTGCTTCACCATGGTCAGAATACTAGCTTTTACTTTGTTGTCTAAAACCACCTCTTCAAGAGCTGCCACCATACGTTCTTAGAAGGTTTCAAAAGAATCATTGAATCAAGAATCAGTGAATGGCTATTTTTCCGTTCCAAGATCCATGCAACCTTAAGTGACGTGGCAGTAGCTTTCTGTTGCTGGGTAGTACAACTAACAAGGATCTTATTACTATGACGGTAACTTGGGACTAAAGCATCAATTTTCTTTTGCCGATCATCCGACTGTAGGGGAAATGATGTATTGAACGTTGTGTGCCTGGATTCGAAGTGGCGCAGTTATATTCCTTAATTACTGAGATACTCTCATTTCAAAACAGACACACCGGTTTAGCATTTACAAATGACGGTAAAATGCACAAGTACTTGTCCTTCTAATCATCCTTAAAGCTGCAGTTTTCTACATCAACTTTTCGTTGATGTAGAAACCCGGTAGTAGTCGTCCACATCAGTACAAACAACATTGGAAGAGACAGACCAAAATCCTTGCAAAACAAATTCAGAGAGCTAGGAAGGAACTGTGGTATTTTCTGGTATACTACCGGCACCTTGCAAAGGACCATATGGACTGCTGGAAATAATTATTCTAAACGCATGGCTGAAGACATGATGCACACGGGAAGGCTTCACCTATCTTGATCATTGGACCACATTCTACAACGAGGACTATCTGTATAGAGGGGACGGACTGCACTTAAATAACAAGGGAACCAGTCTACTTAGAGAAAAAATCCTCAAGCAGGTTCAGAAGCATTTAAACTAGAAAGGAAGGGGGGAGAAATCAACAAAAAAACAGAAGGGAGACCTCATCAAAACAAGAACAACACCTCACGTAAGACAACCAGTAAATGTATTTATCTAAATGCTAGAAGTATCAGAAACAAAATTCTAGAACTTGAAGCTACTGCACTAACAAGTAACTATGATGTGATAGGTGTTACAGAAACTTGGTTGTCTGAGAGTGATGGGGACGAATATATTATTTGTGGGTATACACTGTATAGGAAAGACAGGCAGGACAGAAGAGGAGGAGGAGTAGTGCTATACATAAGAAACAGTCTTGAAGCCCAGGTGTTAAACCTGGACAAAGAAAATAAAGCCGAATCAATATGGGTCAGAATAACGGACAAAAATTCAAAGGGCATAATAATAGGAGCATGCTATAGACCCAGGTAACTACAGACCAGTAAGCCTGACTTCTATTATATGCAAACTATAATAAGATCCAAAATGGAAAATTACCTATATGGTAACAGGGTCCTGGGAGACAGTCAACCTGGTTTTAGGAAAGGGAGATCGTGTCTAACTTGATTTTTTTGAGGATGCTACATCGATAATGGATAATTGCAAAGCATATGACATGGCTTATTTAGATTTTCAGAAAGCTTTTGACAAAGTCCCGCACAATTAATTCTCAAACTGAACGCAGCTGGGATTCAAGGAAACACATGTACATGGATTAGGGAGTGGTTAACATGTAGAAAACAGAAAGTACTGATTAGAGGAAAAACCTCAGAATGGAGTGTGGTAACCAGTGGTGTACCACAGGGATCAGTATTAGTTCCTCTGCTATTCCTAATCTACATTAATGATTTAGATTCTGGTATAGTAAGCAAACTTGTTAAATTTGCAGACGTCACAAAAGTAGGAGGAGTGGCAAACACTGTTGTAGCAGCAAAGGTCATTCAAAATGATCTAGACAAGATTCAGAACTGGGCAGACACATGGCAAATGACATTTAATAGAGAAAAGTGTAAGGTACTGCACGCAGGAAATAAAAATGTACATTATAAATATCATATGGGAGATACTGAAATTGGAGAAGGAATCTATGAAAAAGACCTAGGAGTTTTTGTTGACTCAGAAATGTCTTCATCTAGACAATGTGGGGAAGCTATAAAAAAGGCTAACAAGATGCTTGGATACATTGTGAAAAGTGTTGAATTTAAATCAAGGGAAGTAATGTTAAAACTGTACAAAGCACTGGTATGACCTCATTTTGAATATTGTGTGCAGTTCTGGTCACCTCATTATAAAAAAAGATATTGCTGCTCTAGAAAGAGTGCAAAGAAGAGCGACCAGAATTATTCCGGGCTTAAAAGGCATGTCATATGCAGACAGGCTAAAAGAATTGAATCTGTTCAGTCTTGAACAAAGAAGACTACGTGGTGACCTAATTCAAGCATTCAAAATTCTAAAAGGTATTGACAGTGTCGAACCAAGGGACTTTTGCAGCCTGAAAAAAGAAACAAGGACCAGGGGTCACAAATGGAGATTAGACAAAGGGGCATTCAGAACAGAAAATAGGAGGCACTTTTTTACACAGAGAATTGTGAGGTTCTGGAATCAACTCCCCAGTAATGTTGTTGAAGCTGACACCCTGGGATCGTTCAAGAAGCTGCTTGATGAGATTTTGGGATCAATAAGCTACTAACAACCAAACGAGCAAGATGGGCCGAATGGCCTCCTCTCGTTTGTAAACTTTCTTATGTTCTTATGTTTAAGGGTAGAAAGAGACATTTTGTAACGCAATCAGCTAATAATGTTGCTACCAACTGAGTATGTGCGACTACTACCATAATCATATGCTATTAATCACGTGATTTTTGAACATCGAACTTTCAGTGTCAATAATTTGTTTTTAAATTGTATAGGTATATAAAAAAGTGACAAGTTAAAATACCTAGGTTTTTTGCGGGGGGGGGGGGGGGGGGGGGGGGGGGGCAATTGGGCCCACTCTGCAGCAACCAAGGGATCAACTGGCCCGCCATTTAAATTAATTGCCGATCCCTGGTCTACAGTATTAAAGGCAGCATTTTTTATTCTAGAAAAATTAAAACTGATGGAAAGCCAGAGTCAGAGCTTACCAGTAGATCATTAACAAATCTGACAAGGGTAATCTCGGTGATATATGCAGCACAGAAACCTGACTGAAACTTCTCGAATATACCATTAAGAGTTAGAAATGTTTGTAACTGAATTGCATCACCTCTCTCTAAAATCGTTATCTAAGAATGGTTGGTTGGAGATTGGCCTGTAGTAATTGAGGGCTTTAGGGTCCAAATTGTGTTTCTTAAGCACAGGCTTTACCACAGCGATCGTAACTGCTGAGGGGACTGTTTATAATGTTTTAAATGCAGCCCAAGGGATTTGTTTATTTTAAGAGTTCCTAGTCCCTAACACTTCTGTCTCTGCTATGCTAAAGTTATTTAAAACTGAATAGGAATAGGTTGACATGTGGGACATGTTGTCGATGTCCTCCTTTGTGAAAACTTGTGAAAAGTAATCATTTATTATATTTGTTTGGCCTTGGAAATACTGTCAGGGATGGAGTTAAATTATCCTCCCTGCCCAGGTTGATTGCCCCAGGTGGGAGCAATCAACTAATGTAATTATTCAATTATCATTTAGCCACCTGGCATAAAAGGGGTCCTCAGCCTCCCAGTAAGGAGGAGGGAGCTGAGGAAGCAGGTTGGTGTTTGTGGCTTTTTGAATGTTTTGAATCCAGTGAAGGCATTGCCCAGCCTGGAAACCTTTATTTGTGTTTAAATTGCTTTGTTTTGGCCCTTGTGCCCTTTCATTTTTGTGTTTAAAATAAGTTATTTTTTTGAACTGCAGACTGTCTCTGGACCTTTATCCATTCACCAGCCTGCCACAATTTGCTATTTTTTTCTCTTTGTCTATGATGTTGCTGTTTGCATCTCTTAGACATTTTACTTCCTCCTTTGAATGTTCTTTTGCTGCTGTAATATTGGAAACACTCTTTGGAATTGGTTTTATTATTGATTGGGGCAGTTCCAAGTACTCTTTCTGTGTGCTTTGTTCTTGGTCCCTTTTAAACGCTCTGTAAAGTGCCTTTTTTCTCTGAATTTTTTTTTTTTAATTGATCTTGTGACAGGCTGGCGAGTGGATAGAGGCCCAGAGACAGACTGCAGTTCAAAAAAAATAACTATTTTATTATAAATAAACAAAAATAAAGTGCACAAGGGCAAAATAACAGATACTCAAACACAAATAAAGCAAAAACAAAACTCACAAAAATAAAGTTTCCAGGCTGGGCAATGCCTTCACTGGATTTAGAAAATTCAAAAACCACAAAACAAACACCAACCTGCTTCCTCAGCTCCCTCCTCCCAAATGAGAAGCAGAGGCCTCCTTTTATATCAGGTGGCTGGGCGCTGATTGATCGTTAATCAACCTAATCAACTAATCAACCCCAGCCACCTGAACATAATAAACCCAGGCAGGTAGGGGAATTTAACCCCATCCCTGCCAATTTAAAAGGGCAGAGCTTTGCTCTGCCACACACCTCCCCCCATGTACAACGTACACCGGCCGCAATCGGCCAACTCCCCCCTTCCCCCCCCCCCCCCCCACCCTCCTCCCCCCAAGAGTCCAATTATGTCCCTTGGGTGGGCTGTTATGGTGGGTGGTGGTGGGCGGGGTTGATGTCGGAGCCCCCAAGCCTTCTTTGGTTGAGGGGGCCCCGAATGTCCAAGGTAGCATGGCGACGGCGGCCCGGCTCCCTCTGGTGGCGGAGGCGGCGACGGCGGCCCGGCTCCCTCTGGTGGCGGAGGCGGCGACGGCGGCGGCCCGGCTCCCTCTGGTGGCGGAGGCGGCGACGGCGGCCCGGCTCCCTCTGGTGGCGGAGGCGGCGACGGCGGCGGCCCGGCTCCCTCTGGTTGGCGGAGGCGGCGGCCCGGCTCCCTCTGGTGGCGGAGGTGGCGGAGGCGGCGGCGGCGGCCCGGCTCCCTCTGGTGGCGGAGGCGGCGGCGGCGGCCCGGCTCCCTCTGGTGGCGGAGGCGGCGGCGGCGGCCCGGCTCCCTCTGGCCCGGCGGAGGCGGCGGCGGCGGCCCGGCTCCCTCTGGTGGCGGAGGCGGCGGCGGCGGCCCGGCTCCCTCTGGTGGCGGAGGCGGGACGGCGGCCCGGCTCCCTCTGGTGGCGGAGGCGGCGACGGCGGCGGACCGGCTCCCTCTGGTGGCGGAGGTGGCGGAGGTGGCGGAGGCGGCGGCGGCGGCCCGGCTCCCTCTGGTGGCGGAGGCGGCGGCGGCGGCCCGGCTCCCTCTGGTGGCGGAGGCGGCGGCCCGGCTCCCTCTGGTGGCGGAGGCGGCGGCGGCGGCCCGGCTCCCTCTGGTGGCGGAGGCGGCGGCGGCGGCCCGGCTCCCTCTGGTGGCGGAGGCGGCGGCGGCGGCCCGGCTCCCTCTGGCTCTGAGCGGCGGCGGCGGCTCCTCCCTCTCGGGCTCTGGGGACGACGGCAGATCCTCCTCCCTCTCTGGCTCTGGGAGCGACGGAGGCTCCTCACCCCTCTCTGGCTCTGGGAGCGACGGCGGCTCCTCACCCCTCTCTGGCTCTGGGAGTGACGGAGGCTCCTCCTCCCTCTCTGGCTCTGGGAGCGACGGCAGATCCTCCTCCCTCTCTGGCTCTGGGAGCGACAGCAGATCCTCCTCCCTCTCTGGCTCTGGGAGCGACAGCAGATCCTCCTCCCTCTCTGGCTCTGGGAGCGACAGCAGATCCTCCTCCCTCTCTGGCTCTGGGAGCGACAGCAGATCCTCCTCCCTCTCTGGCTCTGGGAGCGACAGCAGATCCTCCTCCCTCTCTGGCTCTGGGAGCGACAGCAGATCCTCCTCCCTCTCTGGCTCTGGGAGCGACAGCAGATCCTCCTCCCTCTCTGGCTCTGGGAGCGACAGCAGATCCTCCTCCCTCTCTGGCTCTGGGAGCGACAGCAGATCCTCCTCCCTCTCTCTCTCTGGGAGCGACAGCAGATCCTCCTCCCTCTCTGGCTCTGGGAGCGACAGCAGATCCTCCTCCCTCTCTGGCTCTGGGAGCGACGGAGGCTCCTCCTCCCTCTCTGGCTCTGGGAGCGACAGCAGATCCTCCTCCCTCTCTCTCTCTGGGAGCGACAGCAGATCCTCCTCCCTCTCTGGCTCTGGGAGCGACGGCAGATCCTCCTCCCTCTCTGGCTCTGGGAGCGACGGCAGATCCTCCTCCCTCTCTGGCTCTGGGAGCGACGGCAGATCCTCACCCCTCTCTGGCTCTGGGAGCGACGGCAGCTCCTCACCCCTCTCTGGCTCTGGGAGCGACGGCAGCTCCTCACCCCTCTCTGGCTCTGGGAGCGACGGCAGCTCCTCACCCCTCTCTGGCTCTGGGAGCGACGGCAGCTCCTCACCCCTCTCTGGCTCTGGGAGCGACGGCAGCTCCTCACCCCTCTCTGGCTCTGGGAGCGACGGCAGCTCCTCACCCCTCTCTGGCTCTGGGGCTCTGCGAGCGACGGCAGCTCCTCACCCCTCTCTGGCTCTGGGAGCGACGGCAGCTCCTCACCCCTCTCTGGCTCTGGGAGCGACGGCAGCTCCTCACCCCTCTCTGGCTCTGGGGACGACGGCAGCTCCTCACCCCTCTCTGGCTCTGGGAGCGACGGCAGCTCCTCACCCCTCTCTGGCTCTGGGAGCGACGGCAGCTCCTCGCCCCTCTCTGGCTCTGGGAGCGACGGCAGCTCCTCGCCCCTCTCTGGCTCTGGGAGCGACGGCAGCTCCTCGCCCCTCTCTGGCTCCCGGGAAGGCGGCTCACCCCTCTCTGGCTCTCGGGAAGGCGGCTCACCTCTCTTTATTGGAGTGACCGGTGGATCTCCCATGTCTACCGCCAGGTAATTAACCACCATGAGGGCAACCTCTGGGAAGGAGGCCGGGTGGTGCTGTTCCTCCCACTGTTCCCACCTCTCCCCATCTCGACGCCACAGCGTGTTGATAACTATGGGGAGATCGTGGACGAGGTCTGCCTCAGGGTGCATCAACCAGTCCCAGATCTCCTGGGACGGTGGTGAAGGTGGTGGTGCTGGAGGTAGTGGGGTGGCCCCTGATGCCCGGGGTGAACACGGCACCTCTTCCTGGGCCTGGTTGTAGGGGCATCCTGCCCAGTTGTGGCCGTCCTCCTCACACCGGCCACACCAGTTTGCCGGTGGCACATCTGGGCAGGACCGCCAACGATGGTCCTCCTTCCCACACCAGGAACACCAGGGGAAGAGGCTGGCCGGGTCCTCCAGCGGTGGCTGCAGCAGCTTACATTTCTTCAGCTGCTGCTTGTCCTGCCTTTTCCACTGTCTGCTCTTCTTTCCCATTTTTTTTTTTCTCAAAAAAAAAATAAATACTGCTCTGAGCCTCTAGGTGGCGCTATCCCACTTCTGACACCAAATGTGGCAGGCTGGCGAGTGGATAGAGGCCCAGAGACAGACTGCAGTTCAAAAAAAACTACTATTTTATTATAAATAAACAAAAATAAAGTGCACAAGGGCAAAATAACAGATACTCAAACACAAATAAAGCAAAAACAAAACTCACAAAAATAAAGTTTCCAGGCTGGGCAATGCCTTCACTGGATTTAGAAAATTCAAAAAACCACAAAACAAACACCAACCTGCTTCCTCAGCTCCCTCCTCCCAAATGAGAAGCAGAGGCCTCCTTTTATATCAGGTGGCTGGGCGCTGATTGATCGTTAATCAACCTAATCAACTAATCAACCCCAGCCACCTGAACATAATAAACCCAGGCAGGCAGGGGAAGTTAACCCCATCCCTGCCAATTTAAAAAGGGCAGAGCTTTGCTCTGCCACAGATCTATTAAACCATTTTATTTTAAATTGATTTGTCTGCTTTTGGAATGTAATTTTGCACCTCTAGTACTACATTTTAGAAAAAATATTTTTTTTTACTCCAATCTACTTCTGTTAGTCTGTTTCATTGCTTCAGTTTGTCTCTTTAAAATTGTAAACCTTAGCTTTAGTTGTTACTTTTGGGGTTTTAACTAGCACTTCAAATGAGACCATGCTGTGATATGAGTTTGCCAATGGTTCTCTAACCTCTGTTTTAGTTATTCTGTCTTCTTTATTTGAAAAGACTAAATTTGAGGCATGCCCCTTCTCTATCGATACATTGACAAATTGCGTTAGGAAGCAGTCATTTCTACCATTTCAATTTCGGTTGTCATGCTCCACACCGGGATTCCCCATTTTATATGGGGAAATTTGAAATCCCCCATCAGTATGGCCTTTGCTACATACATTTCTGATGTGATTGTAAAGCTCCACTTATAGCTATTTACTGCTTGCAGCAAGTCTTGCAGAACTTTAGACACACGTGGTTTAGCTCCATGAGAACAATTATGGCATTTAGGAACCATTTAAAAACCTGGTATTTTACTTCTGTTTTAATTCATCCCATTCTGTAGTAAATGTCTATGGTAAATCTACAGTGTATCATTGTTTTCATATGTAGTTTGTATTGTACTAGGGATTCACTGTGTTTAACCATGCTCTCTTTGTTTTAATATGCTTGCCTATGATTTACCACACTATCATTAGACTTTTATCATGATATACTGTACTGCAGTATGCCTTTATATTGGTAAACTGAAGTGGGGTGTTTTTATTTTTTACATCATTAATATAGGGCTCACTGTATAACTACCTTCTTACTTTTGAAAACTGTACCTTTGAAAAGTAATGCATTTGAACTTATTTTTTAAATGTTGTATAATTAAAAAAAAAAAAATATATATGTTTTTTTGCCTTCATCTATTAATCCCCCAGTTTCTGAAAAGCACTCCTTACTCAGGCCTTTTCGTGCCCCAGGGTGATTTATGTGAGTCTTCAGTCTGTCAAGCACCTGAGCCGCTATTATTGTATCTAAGATACTCAGATCTAAACAACCTTTTTGACTTCCTTAATCTGCCTGCCTTTAATCTGTATCAAGCATATCATGCCATAATTGGTGTTGAAGAAACTAAGCTTAAAACTCTATGAAGTTTGGGAAACCACTTTACAGTGTGTCTCTAATTACTGTGTGTTTACATAGTAGTAAATACATGTGTACTTACACATAATGACAGTGTCATTATGTATAGTTACAATGTACTTAACGTGTAGCTCTTCTTCAGGATATATGTATATTAACCAACACTTTTTAATGCTTTATAATTTTAAAAGTTATTAACAGTAAGTAATATATAATATATGCTTCAGTTTAAAACAAAGTTATATGAAAAACAGACCTGGCTATACTACAACACTAAGTGAACGTTGATGTGTCCTATATTTAGTCATAAATATATCAATATATTTCCCTGATGAGGCTGGTACAAGAATGAGCTTTTCAGTTCCAGCATTGGGTGTGTTCTGGTTACACAAAAGATGAGATGATAAAGGGAAAAGAAAAAAACAACAGTAAATCACTAATGAAGACGAGGATATCAATGGGCATATCTATTACCTGGACATTGTCAGATACAAGAAGTGATGATAACACAAGAATAACAAAAGTCCAATGTACCTCCGTTAGACTATTTGTTTACATCGCAGCAGAATGATGATGTGCCATTGCAATGTGTCAATCCGCATATTGAATTGTTAACCGCACTTTGCATTTTCGTTACGACAATTCGCAAAGTGCACATTTTGATGTAGGTAGAAGAATAAATATGTTATAGGGTACATAAGGACCTTTTTATTTTATTGTGCTACGTGTTCCCATGTGTTGCTACAACTGTTTACGTAAGGTGTGGGTATAAACTTTTAAATTGCATTCAAGATGGCTTCCCATGTACCCACATGGACCTCTAAGAACTACATTTACCATCATCCTCCTGCTCGCATATATAACTGATATGGATTTACCAGTGAGCAGGAGGATGTTGGAAAATGTAGTTCTGAGAGGTCCATTCATAACCATACAGTAGCCCCTCGCTAAACTGGATGTGTTTGTCCGACATAAGTAGGTGTCGGGTTTAAAAACAATACAATAAAATTGCACTGTGAGGCGAGAGTGTATTAAATGGAATATCCAGACAGTAATTTATGTGTACAGAAATAAAATAATTTATTTTTATTATATATACACAACAAAATAATTAAATAACAAAAGAAAACAAAATGGTGTGAGGGAAGGAGTGCAGGGGTGAAATCCAAAACAAACCGTGATGACTTGTCTTTAATCGTCTTCGTGGCGAACCATACATAAACAAAAAAAAGATAAAAGAAATGTTAGTGTTTTTTTTTTAAAAATCCCGCTGCACCAAACCAGTCTCTCCCTCCACCCGCTACTCCTCCTATTTTACTTTCGGACCAACCCCGAACACAGTAGTACGTTCCCTTTAGTATGTAATGTCCCGCCTCTGTAGTCAGTGGAACACCAATCCCCAACTGACAAGTGTCCTTATCCTTCACTTGACTCCAGTGGCTGGAATTTACATACTCGTACTTCCGCCCCTCACCAAGGTGCCGCCCCTCAAAAGATGACTTTTGCCATGGTCACGAGATCTTGGTAAGGGAAGTCCTGAGTTTGATGCCATCTACTGTCGGGAGGCTGAATCACAGACCGAAATCCCTTTGACTCATCACATATCCCACCCCTCAGAGTGGAGCCGAAGGAACACTCGGAAACCTCTAACCCTTCCCTTTTCCCTCCCTCCCGGGAAAAAAAATCAGCATTTTGATGTAACTTACCCGCACGATACCTTATTTGAAAGGCGAAGGGTTGGAGCGCCAGGTACCACCGCGTAATCCTAGCGTTTGAATCCTTCATCGTGTCTAACCACTTTAAAGAAGCGTGATCTGTGATGAGTACAAAAGGTCGTCCCAGAAGATAGTATTTTAAAGATTCCACTGCCCATTTCACTGCCAGGCATTCTTTCTCCACTACCGAATACCTCTGTTCTCTGGGCAGTAACTTCCGACTGATGTATAGTATCGGGTGTTCTATACCATCTCTCTCCTGGGACAGAACCGCCCCCAGACCAGTCTGCGATGCATCTGTCTGCAGGACGAACTCTCGGCTGAAATCCGGGCTTATTAATGCTGGGGCCTGACTCAAATTAGTTTTAATAGATTCAAAGGCTGTCTGACACTCTGCACTCCACTTAATTTTATTTGGAGCGTTCTTTTTAGTGAGATCAGTGAGAGGGGCGGCTATAGTGGAAAAGTGTGGAATAAAGCGGCGGTAATAACCAGCCAACCCTAACAGTGATCTCACCTGGGTTTTCGTGGTAGGTACCGGTGAATCCAACAAAGCCTGGACTTTTGAACCAACGGTTTCACTCTACCCTTACCCATTATGAAACCTAAATATTTAGTTTCTTCTTTTCCAATAGCGCACTTTGCCATGTTCGCTGTGAGCCCCGCCCTCCTCAGAGACTGTAAGACGGCTTCTAATCTAGTCAAATGTTCTCTCCAGGAAGAACTATAAATGACTACATCATCGATATACGCAGCTGCATACTCTCGATGAGGTTGTAAAACCTTGTCCATTAGTCTCTGAAAAGTAGCAGGTGCTCCATGAAGTCCGAACAGCATAGTACAAAATTGAAAAAGACCCTCTGGGGTTGAAAATGCCGTTTTCTCACGAGAGGCTTTCGTTAATGGAATTTGCCAATATCCTTTCGTCAGATCCAGAGTTGAAATAAACCGAGCTTGCCCCAGTTTGTCTAAGAGTTCATCTACTCGAGGCATGGGATATGCATCAAACTTGGAGATAGCATTCACCCTCCTAAAATCGATACATAATCGTAGTGACCCATCTGGCTTGTCTATTGGTACTATTGGGCTACACCACTCACTTCGGGAAGGTTCAATTACCCCAAGTTTCAACATACACTCCACCTCCCTTCTAACAGAATCTCTCCGACTGTCTGGAATGCGATACGGTCTCTGTCTAACTCTTAGACCTGGCGGAGTGATAATAGCATGTTCGATCAAATGCGTTCTTCCAGGCACGTTAGAAAACACATCACTGAACATATTAATTAGATTGCTTACCTCTTCACGCTGATCAGGAGTTAATTGTTCCCCCATCGGGACCTCAATTGCTGACTCTGGCTCAATTGAGGGTCCAAAATCCTCTCCCTCCTGTACAGGAGATATAAAATGGACTTCCCGTTCTTTCCACGGTTTCAGGAAATTAACATGATAAATTTGACTTTCTTTCCGACGCCCAGGCTGTCGGATCTCATAACTGACTTTACCAATTGCTTGAATAACCTGAAAGGGACCCTGCCATTTAGCAAACAACTTAGATTCCGATGAGGGCAACAATAACAACACTTTATCTCCAGGTCGAAAGTTCCGAATTCTTGCATTTTTATTGTAGCTTTGTTGCTGCTTCTGCTGTGCCGCTTTGAGATTGTCATGTGCCAATCGACCGACTAATTCTAAGCGATCGCGTAACTGCAACACATATTTTACTACATTTTTAGACTCCTTTGACTGTTCTTCCCAGCCTTCTCTTATGAGATCCAAGATACCCTGCAGCTGCCAACCATACAAGAGCTCAAACGGGGAAAACCCCGTTGAGGATTGTGGTACTTTGCGAACTGCAAAGAGCAAGTAGGGAAGCAGTTTAGCCCAATTGCGTTTTTCTTGATCTACAAAGCGGCGCAACATATTTTTCAAAGTCTGATTAAATCGTTCAACAAGCCCATCCGTTTGAGGATGAAAAACTGAGGTTCTAATTGAACGGATTTTCAATAATTTATATAGTTGCTGAATACAGTCTGACATAAAATTAGTGCCCTGATCAGTGAGAATTTCTTTCGGGATTCCCACCCTAGAGAATATTTTTACCAATTCATTCGCTACAGCTATTGCATTCATAGAGCGTAAGGGAACAGCTTCTGGATATCTCGTTGCGTAGTCCACTACTACTAAAATATACCGATATCCTGACTCTGTTCCCTCCAGAGGGCCTACTAAATCTACACCAATCCTTTCAAACGGTACCCCAATAATTGGAAGTGGAACCAGAGGTGCGGGGCGAACTGACTTAGGGGCAGCTAATTGACATTCAGGACACTCCGATACATACTTCCGCACAAGACCATAAACCCCAGGCCAAAAAAAACGGGCCAGAATTCGTTCCTGAGTCTTTTCAGTTCCCAAATGACCTGAAAATGGAATGTCATGCGCCAATCTCATGACTTCTGACTGAAAAGGCCTAGGAACCAATAACTGTTTTACGAGCTGTCCCGTCCCGGGAGCCCGGGTTATTCTATATAATAAGTGCCCAGATACAGAAAAATGCGGAAATACCACCGGTTGTCCTTCCTGCATATCCTTCCCCTCGATATATCTAACCTGTTTCCAAGCATACCGTAACATGGGATCATTTTGTTGTTCATATCCCAAGTCAATATCTCGGTCCCAATGGTTAGGTACACAGAGAGGAGTGTCTTTTATTACATGACCTTCCACCTCAGTAACCTCGCAGCCCCGGTTACACTGAATACCTACTCCCTTTCCTTGCCGTTTAAGCGATTGGTTTACTTTTGTGTCAGACCCCTCCCCTTGTCGTCTCAGAGTTCCCTCATTTTTCCACCCGACACTCTCTTTTGGTTTTTCTTGGGCGGATTTTAGGGTTAAACAGGTCGGATTGCAACGGAAAAATCTCGCCAATTGTTTTCTCCTGTTGCTTTAATTGTCCCCTGGTAGAAACTAAGACCATTTCCCGACCTAAAATACGATCAAAAAACGTCCAGTCTCTTCCCAGGAGAACAGGGTATGGTAAACATTGCGCTACAGCCACTTTAACGTAAGCTGAATAATCACCTACAATAAGTCTAACTTTAGTGGTGGGATAAACCCGAGTTTCTCCATGAATACATGAGATAGCCACTTTACCCTGTGGCTCCCAGGCTACCCCATCCAAGAGAGTTTGCTGAATCAATGTTTGTGCACACCCAGAGTCCGCAAATGCGTAAGTACTCTTTCCTCCGACCTGTACTCTTAACTGATAAGGGCCCTCCCGACATTCCCCAGTGTTCCTACCTGTTACTGCTGACCAGGATCTTGTCGCCAGGTCCACCTTTATTACTGGACAATTCCTGGCAATGTGTCCAGGCTCATTACATTGGTAGCACACTTGGTTAGGAGGCATCAACGGAGTTAATCTGTCCTGCGAGTCCGCGACCGGCAGGTTAGAGGGATTCTCTCTCACCCAGGATGGGGCTACCCTCGACCTCCATGGTCTGGAGGTCTGGTTACCCCCTTTGGGCTTCATTGGTTGGTTGGTCCGAGTTAGTTTAGGGGCAGGAGTGGGGTCTGACCCGGCACCTTCGTTTGCGTCTTCGTAGGCCTCCGCCAGGAGGATGGCATCCTCGAGAGTGGTAGGTCGATTCCTCTTAATCCACTCTCGATTCCCTGGCGGTAGTATAGACGCGAACTGTTCTATAACTATTTTCTGCACCAGTTCTTGGGGTGTATGTTCTTCTGGCCGCAGCCACCGGGTGCGCTGATCTAAAAGATATTGTCCCGCAACCCGGGGCCGCATCCCCTTGGACAGCTGGTATTCCCGAAAACAGCGCCGGTATGTTTCCTCCGTGATCCCGAGGCGTGAGAGAATGGCTTCTTTTACTTTAACATAGTCCCCTGCATTCGTGGCTGTCAGGGCTCGATACGCTGCCTGAGCTTCCCCTGTCAGGCAGGGTGCCAATTTCATGGCCCAGTGTTCCCTAGGCCACTCTGCAGCCTCTGCCACTCTCTCAAAAGTAATCAAGAAAGCCTCGGGATCATCTTCCGAGGTCATCTTCTGAAGTTTAGGCTGAGCTGCAAACATCCGGGCAACCGCTCTCTCTGATGTTGATATTGATAGTTTTTCCACCAGCTGTCCAAAGAACTGGGCGAGCTGTTCCTGGTGCCGTGTCTCTCTCTCCTCTCGCTTCTCCTCCTGCTCCCTAAACACTGCCAAAACTGTAGCTCGATCCATTTTCACTTCTGACACCACGTGTGAGGCGAGAGTGTATTAAATGGAATGTCCAGACAGTAATCTATGTGTACAGAAATAAAATAATTTATTTTTATTATCTATACACAACAAAATCATTAAATAACAAAAGAAAACAAAATGGTGTGAGGGAAGGAGTGCAGGGGTGAAATCCAAAACAAACCGTGATGACTTGTCTTTAATCGTCTTCGTGGCGAACCATACATAAACAAAAAAAAGACAAAAGAAATGTTAGTGTTTTTTGCTTTAAAAATCCCGCTGCACCAAACCAGTCTCTCCCTCCACCCGTTACTCCTCCTATTTTACTTTCGGACCAACCCCGAACACAGTAATACGTTCCCTTTAGTATGTAATGTCCCGCCTCTGTAGTCAGTGGAACACCAATCCCCAACTGACAAGTGTCCTTATCCTTCACTTGACTCCAGTGGCTGAAATTTACATACTCGTACTTCCGCCCCTCACCAAGGTGCCGCCCCTCAAAAGATAACTTTTGCCATGGTCACGAGATCTTGGTAAGGGAAGTCCCAAGTTGGTTTGATGCCATCTACTGTCGGGAGGCTGAATCACAGACCGAAATCCCTTTGACTCATCACATGCACACACATACATTTACAGTTCTTTAAGTATTTTCTAATATAAATTATTACGCTGAAATAACACTAATGTGTTTTGGGTAGGCTACACATTACATTATGTAAAAATATAAATCTGTACAGTAGGCCTATGCAGTATACAGTACAGTTGTAAATTCAAATGAATACCTAGTGCACTTTTTTGCAATTTAGCCTATTGGTAACACAAAATAAATCATGCTGCTGCATTGTATGCATTTGTGTACAATGCAAAAAAAAAGATTGTTTAAAATTGAAACTAAATGATTTTAGGGTTTTTTTTTTTAATTTATTTTAATTATTATCATTTTTTACTTGGTCTACTTAGTAGCCTAGACAATTAACACACAATAGATTATGGTCCTATACTGATGGCACATGTGTGCAGTGTATTGCTCCCAACATGCTGGAAAAAACAGAAACGTCATAGAAATGTGTTTTCAAGGCTTGTAAGTACACCCTGACCTTAGTGAAAATCAGGTACTTGGGTGTTCATCTCAAATGCATTTAACACAACTGGCAACACATGAGAAAAAGCAGACGGGGAAATGCCAGCGACAAATGCGATTGTTTAAAACATGCTTTCAAAAGTTCTTAACAAATTGATCTAATTGTAAGCGTCACAATTGCCTGCAGCTTTAGTACATCTCATTACAATATTTCTAATCCCTCATTTGCACTCTCACCACCCAGCTTTTGCGAATTTCTGCAGGAAAGCTCAGAGTTACATATTAATTTAAGGCTAAAGGGCAGATACGAACTGCGGCTGCAAAGCGTTCGTTAAAGTAATTCTAACAGTGTTGTGTTTGTTTAGTAAATTTCACGCTATACTTCCGATTGGTTTGTACAGCGTGAAATGTATTACCTCTAAGTGTTGGCCGAGATGTGAATGACTTGGTACGCACTTTCTTTCTCAAAATTAAACTGACAATGACAATTGACAAAATACCAGAGGTATACTAATCTGACCTTGGGAATCTAATGCAAAGGCACTACTGACAAAACTGACTTAACAGTGACAACAGACAAGGCTCTGGTGCTAAAAGGCCATTGCTGTGGAAACGAGATATGGTTGATGATGACCAAGTACTATGATAAGTATTCCTCAAAAAAAAAAAAAAAAAATTAACACTCTCTTAAAAAATATATTAAAAATGTCCAGCTGACCAGCAGGGATTCGTGTTTTATAATTCAACAGGAAAATGATCAAATGAGAAAAGGCCATCCGGCTTATCAATTCTTGTTCCATTTCAGTTACACCTTAAGTATCATGTTTTTCATCAGTTGTACATGAGTTTATAAGATTTTCTAAATGTTTGCCAGTCTTGGTAACAAACTAAACTTGTGCCTTTTGCATGTTGAAACATTTCCAGGCGGAAGCCTTAATACCAGGTGGCCAATGCAGAAAATCCAATGGACTATGCGAACTGATATTGACCCGTAGAATCTGAAATATTTTTAAACAGACAAAAGGGTATGATCTTCATTGATGCCATGGTTAGGTATCTTTAGATAAGTGCATATGTGCTTCTCTAATTATGCACCAGCTGAAGTCACCAGAATAAAAGTCTTATTTATTTCATCGTGTGTTTACATAATTCTGACAAGGTTCAAAAGAAGAATAAATTAGCTAGGGTTTATGATAGAACAAATATTTTAATGGACATTGTATTATTATTATTATTATTATTATTATTATTATTATTATTATTATTATTATTATTATTATTATTATTATTAATAATATAGATTTTTATTTAAGGGAGTCATATTTTGTTTCAGTTTGTTATTCTGATATAGGAATGCTACTGAAGCTAACATTTTACTATTTACCTTAAATTGTGTGGGAGCACTCATCTGGTGGAAGTGCAGCAGCGTGGTGCACAGTGTTAATCATACAGAGCTGGTTCGCATCCTTGGAAAATTCACTACTGTCCCAAATTTTCTCTATTCGGACAATATGGCTCTGACTGTGGTTTGGTGAAGCCCCAGAGCCTTGGAAATGGCTTTGTAACCCCTTCCAGACTGATAGGCATCAACAAATTTTTTCCGGAGGTCTTCAGGAATTTTCTTTGATCGTGACATGATGTGCCTCTCGAACCTGTGTGCTGACAACTTCACTCTGATGGTAAGGGCCAAAGTTAGTCAGATTTATATTGGGCAGAGATGGCCCAAATCAGCCCTGATTGTTCAAACAGCCGACCCTAATTATCCCTTTAATTGGGTTGAGTTAACTAAGGGGGCAATAACTTTTTCACACCTGAAGATTGCATGTTTGATTACCTTGCACGCCAAACAAATGAAAGAAGCACAAAACTTTGTTGTCATTTTTTTCTCTCAGACTCCCTCTATATACTACTACAACCCACAAAAAGATCTGACCAAATACTTTTTAATATATAATATATATATATATATATATATATATATATATATATATATATATATATATATATATATATATATATATATATATATATATTCATTGTGAAAGATGCACTAAAATTGAAGCTTTTATATTTCTTCTTGTTGATCTCAGAGAATCCCTGTGCCATCAATGCAAACATATTGCTGGAAAGCTAAACAGTGTAATGTAAAGTCCTGGATTGCTTTGCAGGTACTTCTTATGGTGTGAGTGATGATTAAAAGCAGACTGCCTACAGTACACTGTGATAAACATAAACTGACTGGTTTCTTTTGGTTGTCTTGCTTGATTTCCCAACAGTCAGATGAACTCTTTCCTCAAAATACATGAAATAAATGAGAACTGCTTTTAATAAATGGGTACCACTTTACACTGTGTCTTTAAATAATGTGTATTTACATAGCAGTTACTTGGTAAATAAAATTGACAATTGTATCAGAAAAGGGTTAGGGTTAGGATTGTATTGTGAAAAAATAATACTCTATTTGTTTGTTTTTCACAACAAGCAGGCAAGCCAAGAGGTTTTGTGAGACCTCCCGGTTTGTAGCAACCCGTTGGAGGGAACAGCTGAAGCAATAGGAGCTGAGGGATCAACAGAGAGACAAGTGTTTCTGCCATCTGTGGTGCTGAGGGATGCAGTCCAGGGGTGCCGGGTTCATATCCTGTATTCGAAGCACTTTAAGCTTCAGCTCAGTATTGGGAAAAGACAAAAGATCGAGCTCATTTTATTTATTCTCAAGGCATTGAGATCTTGGGGCTTAGGCCAGCTCTGGTGATTGTCACAGGGTAATCCACTTTTATTTTGGTGTTAGGCATGAGCTGTAAAGTTCAATGTAAGATCCATCCATATCCCTAACAACTTTACTATTGTCCAAAGAAATTAAAGTACATTTTGTTACATGTTGTTGTTATTTGTTACTCCAATTAACAGTACATACCATTATATTTATATATATATATATATATATTTAATTAGCTACTGACTAATGTCACCACTAAAAAGAATGGTCTTTTGTCTCGCTGTGAGTGTTATGGTGACCACTTATCTCAGGGGAGTACTTCTTATACATTAAGTTAAAAAAAATAAGTCATTATTTTTCCTTTTTCCTCTTGCAGACTAAACCGTCAAACACCTCAAACCTGATTCACGCACGCACTTTGATGTATAGACACTCATATTTTATTTGGACAGAATCCTTTGACAGCCAGACAGTTTCTTGTGAAGTCCCCAGACATACTTGCACTGAAATAACAGAGTAAATTATTCAGGTAGATACATTTTTCATAGATTCAAGTCATTGTAAATAAATCATAAAGATAATAAAAAAAATAATAATAAAAAAAACATTTTGTCAAAAGTCCCTTATGAAGAAGTGGTTGTAGAAGTCTTTGTTTTTCAATATTGCAGAATAATAACAGCCTTACATTACATTAAAAGAAAATAATGTTTCAGTAAATTATTCAATAAATGAAAAATGTAACAAATGCATATCATTGAAAATGAGTACATCATGTTTCAGAATGAAATATTAAAATCTTGATATTGCTCCATGGTTCAAATAGAATGATAAAGTATGCTTTGGTACGCTCAACTAGCTGCCAAAGCAGAACAGGGAGGATGGAGAGTCCAGGTTTACCCAGTGGAGGTGGGCTGTCGAGGATTTGTGGCACACTCCACAACTTGGTTTCTCAGAGACAAAGAGTTGCGATGCATAATGAACAACTTATCTGAAGCAGCAGAGGGCTTAGCTGAGTGGGGGATGGAGGGGGGTAGGTGATGCTGGGACTCAGGAATGACTGTCGAGAACTGTTAAGGTGTTGTGGGCTAGTCGATGAAAACACCAAGGATGGAAGGTGCCCACTTGAAGACCCCAGAGAAATACTCATGCACTAGGGAGGCCACACTGAGTTGTGTGAGCCGATGCGCCAGGGAGGCAAAATAGGCTGATCCCTTGAGCCAGCATTACACTTCAGCCATCAACACCAGGCAGAAGGATATCTACATAATGAGATGGAAGGACATGCAGATGGATCACATTAGTTTACAGTAAAATAAGCTATGTCTTAGCTGGTGCTTATCTTGGCGAGAGCTGAGTCCAATATCAGCATGAAGTTTTAACACCTACTCTCATGTAATGGAAATCATGTTTAGTGCTGGGCTGTTAGAATTGTTCAGACAAGCTCAGTCAGGTAAATGTAGGTAATATTTATAATTGTTGCAAGATATAATCCTAACCCTACCCTTAACTCTAAACCTAATCTAACCCCCCATTACCCTAACACTAAACCTAACCCTAACCCTAACCCTAGATTTTACTTCTATAGTGCAAAACATTTTGACACATTAAGTATTTTGTAACTATGCATAATAATATTGTAATTATGTGTAAGTATACATGTATATACTATGTAACTACTATGCAAATACACAGTAATTAGAAACACCTAATGTGAAGTGATACCACAATAATTAATGTAAAACTAAAATGTTTAGAATTAAGGTTTGAGAGTTGGTTGAGGAGTTACAATCAAGTAACCACTAACTTAAAACTTGTATTTTTTTAAATTACTGCAGCTGTACAGTTTTAAATTACAGTGCATTGGTTTACATTATAAATACATTTTATCAGAGCAAATAAGTACAGCATAATTTGTTTCCTTTGGTTGAGAATAACATCTTTTTTTTTTAATTTGGGAAACTTTTTTGGAAGTTTTCCCTTGGTATTAGACATCCAGATAAAGTAACTACCAGAGATCTCGTTTACATTCATCGTTCTCCCTGGTGGCTTAAATCTGAAACAAAAACACATTGGAAATGTGAACAAATGCCAAGTTATCTAACCTGCCCAGCCATTTAAAGTGGAGATACCAAAAACACAAGTTAAGTTTCAAGACACCATTGGGACAACCTTGAGCAGCACAAAGCAAATAGGCATAACTGTCAAAGAGGAGGGGGTTTCTACTAACTTGGATTTTGTTATTGATGCAAGTTCGATCCACTTTTACTGTGCTTGAAAAACACAAGCCAAGTTAGTAGAAACAATTGGGGCAACCTTGGCCCCCACTGCTTTTACAGTTGTGCCTATTTACTTGGTACTGGCCAAGGTTGCTCCAATTGCTTCTTCTAATTTAGCTTGTGTTTTTTATACAAGTTAGAAGAAAAAATTGCTTCCAGTGCAGCTTGCAATGCAGACCCCCTTGCCACAATTTTACAACATTTGCAAGTAGTATAGCATTAAAGTTACAGTTTTTAATAAGTAACAAGATGAACAAGATCAAAATAATGATTATGTATTATCTTAATTGTACTGAAAGCTTTCATCTGATTTTAAAAATCATAATAAGCTTGATCCATTCATTTAGTATATTGTAATGTTTTCAAAATGTTTGTTTTATTTGAAACTACGGGAAATTCCTGTCAGAATTCCTGTGAGGGAATTCCTGACTCAACTCGTTTGTGTTTCTATTGCTTTCACACACAATAAGGGTTCAAAGGAGCATGCCTCGACTCGTTTGTGTTTCTATTTTCTATTGCTATCACAATAGCACAGAGAAATGCCTTTTGTAAACATATATGTACACTGGACCATGGAGGAAACACAACTGACCCACTGAAAGAAAGAACAGAGTCCAGTCCCAGTTTAACCTGTCTTCTTATCCCCTTTGGAAATACCCAGCAAGGATGTTTACTTCACCTCAGATTCAGGGCTGGCAAATACAGTCACCTATCCCAGAGAAAAGATACTGCTTTCTTTCTTTCTTTCTTTCTTTCTTTCTTTCTTTCTTTCTTTCTTTCTTTCTTTCTTTCTCAGAAGACATAACAAAAACAATACTAAAATTAGTATAAAAGTACCAAATAATATGTTAGACTATAAATAAGAAAAATAGGAGAGACAGAGGTTGTCTATAGTAATAGACATTGCAGTTCTAGGTCAACTTCATATAACACTTCATGTACTGTTTTATACAGTCTGGCAAAGCTGAAGTAATGGAACATGTTTCTAAATAGCCCACAATCCCAGTGACCTCCAAAGCCCCACCCTCCTCTCCCTCACTGGTCTGTGGTTGACAGCTCTGACAAGCTGTGCTGCCAAACGTCTGACCAGATCTCTTATCCATCAAGGGACATCCAGTAATCAAAATAACTCTATGACTGTTGCCAGCACTGAGCTCACTCATGACAATGAGGTGATGAATCGACTTCAATGCACAGAAACTAATTCGAAGGGGTACCGGGTCTTTAGTAATCTAATCTAACTTGTTTCATGCTGACCAATAGTTTAACAGAAAAGGGGAGGAGAGATTTAACAAAAAGTGAGGCTTACCCCAGATGACTCATTCCCCAAAAGTATTTGTGAAAACGAAAAGGCGAATGTCGTCACCTCTACAGTCATCCTGTCCACAAATACATTCTGACTGTGCATAATAAAATTGCAATTATGTGTAAATACACATGTACTTACAATGTAACTACTAAATAAATACACAGTTATTAGAGACACTTCATGTAAAGTGTCACCAATTGGTTTTAGTACCATTCAAGGAAACCTGGCATGGCTGGCTGTGTGGTGTGTTTCCTAATACACATACTGTATGTACAGCATACAGTGTATACATAAATATCTACAGCAAATAAGACTAAAGTTAATACAATAAAAATAACAATATGTATTCACATCTGAACACATAGTAAGCATTGACAACTCGAAAATTGAACTCTTTATTACACCAGACAGGTGGGATTCTCTAAATATGGAGAGAACTAGTTATGCATGATTATTGTAAGGAATTAAAGAAGCTTAAGCAGACCAAAAATCATCACTGAAAATGTACATGGACTCAAAGCCAGAGCCCTAATAGCAAAGGCATCATGGCAGGAATCTAGTGTTTAAAGATGTCCATTTGTTTCAGGGGATTTCAATAAGCGTATTCTTCCTTCCTGTTGTCAAAAGTGCTGTCTTCATGCATCTCACCCTTTGAAATGATTTTGTAATCCACATTACTTGTTAAACATGTGTTTCTGTTGCCTGCTATAACTCAAGTCACCATTCTAGGTTCATTAGAAAACCCTGTGGTCTACTCAGTTGATGTAAATGGTGGTGTATCAAAATAAAGACATTGTTTACCCTCCTTGGTGTTTTACACATTTTTTTACAGACAGAAATAGAGTACAGGGATTCACTGTTTAACCCTTTAAGGACAATGATCATGTAAACATGAGCAACTGAAGTGTCATGCTGGCCCTGTGATCAGATAAACACCATAAAAAATGCACTTCGTTTCTTTGACTTACTGGGCCACCATACTTTGCAGTATAGCTTGTTAATGCATATCATTGGAGAGGGGAGGGATTGAATTTCACTGTCTGATTTTTTTTTGTGTGACGTCACTGAGACGTGCATTTCGTTTTTAAAGGGTGGAGACATTTCACAGCAACATGCAGAGATAATTGGAGAGGGGAGGGATTGAATTTCACTGTCTGATTTTTTTTTGTGTGACGTCACTGAGACGTGCATTTCGTTTTTAAAGGGTGGAGACATTTCACAGCAACATGCAGAGATAAAACATGACACAGGAATCTAAGAAAAAAGGAAAACACAGTAAATCTGGTGTATTTGGCTTATAGTTATATTAGAACATTTAGTCTGTCGCATGTGTTTTAATATATATGTTTTTACAACATTTATAAATATCAAGAAACAAGTGGCTATAAGCAGATCATGTTTCATGAATTGAATTTATTAGGTATTTATTACGGTTTTTTCCCTTATTATTGATAATAATGGAATGAAGAGCCATTCTTTTATTTATAAATATTTATTTTGAGAAAATAATCGAGAGTAGAGTCCATTATTGTTTATAAAGACCCTGAGAATAAACATGTATTATGTCACTCAAGTGAAACCTTGTCTTGTAATTTGTCCAAACATCAATATTTTAGTAAATATAATAAGGTCCCTCAAGTCATAGATTAACCCGTTTGTATACCGTACATGTATCTCTTAGCAGAATACATAATAATAATAAAAAAATACTTTTATATATTATATATATATTTATATATATATATATATATATATATATATATATATATATATATATATATATATATATATATATATATAATATTCTATATAAATGTTGAAAAAAAAGCAAAAAGTTTGTATAATTTCTGAAGTACGTTACAATGTTCTCCAGAGTGTTCTGGAAAAAAAAAAAAAAAAAACACCAGTTCTAAGATGCTACTGTAAAAAAATTATTTTTTGTGAATTTTCATAGGAAGAGAGTCAACTAAACCCAAAAAACCCTAGTCCTGGAGGAGCATCCAACTGAACAACGGTTGGTCCTTAAGCACAGTAATTATGCAGTATACCACTGTAATTATGTAGTATAACATTGTAATTATGCTTAAGAACACATGCATTTACTATGTACAGTAATTCATTAGAGACACTTAATATAAAGAGTTACAAACCAATTTCAGTTTAAAAAAATGTAATAAATAAATCGATAAACATGTTTAAATGCTGTTATTCAATTTGGGTTTCACAGTGACAGCACAACAAGCATTGATCCCGATACTGATTTCAATGGAACCCTTTTAGAGAGCAGGAATTGCTAGGGTGAGCAGTATGCCCGGTCACTGCCAGCTCACATTTCACAACTTTCAGCTCGCAGAACAGCCATATAAATCATGCAAGGTCCTTTTATTTCTGTGGCTTCAGCCAAGTTTCCAAGTGAAGATCAACTACAGTATGTGACAGTTCAGGCTTAAAGGAATGGTGAACGCACACAGAAACACGTGCACACATGTAGGCAATTTACAAGGAGGTGATGGCTCGCCCAAAGAAAAGTCATGATTCATTTGATCACACAGTGATATGATCTAAACAAGGGCAAGTTTTCAAAATGAGCACAAAATGGAAATATGCTTGGTATTTATTTCCTCACTTTTGCCATTTGTTCTCGTCAGCTGCGTTTGTAAAGTTTGAGTGACACTCAGTTGTTCAATTGCCTGGCCTGGGCATTCACCAGATGGCAAAACCCCATGTTGATACAGCTGGGAATGGTTATGTGGAGTAACAGCAGGCAATGGGCTACAACCATAGCCACACAGAAACCTCTAACAGCACTTTGAGACTGCAAGGTTAGAAATAAAGTGATCCAAAACATTGAAATTAACAGATTTGCTTTAAGAGATAGATTTTGAGTTTTATGAGCTTCAGTAATACAGACTGGCTGGATATTGTTTTGCGGCTTTGAGAAACCCTGTATTGTTATTGCCTAATGGCACTGAAATAGCTTGATTCTTCAATCATGAAACTGACAGAGCAGGTAGTAGCTCATGTGTTGTCGTCGGTAGGAAGTTAAAGTAATTCACAGTAGGGAGTTACAGTGAGCTGGCTTTTCAACTAATGCAGATACTTTGACAGGCACAGAATGGTCAAAAAAGAGCAAAAGCAAACATTGTCAGGCTCATATAGACACTGATAACCCCAAATTACTTGGATAAATAGAAAACAAAGATGGAGACTTCTGCATTTCTGGTTTCCAGTTTCCCTGAGTAAAAGCATTTATGAAGTTTGCTCTGCTAATGTCTCGTTCCTCTTATACACTTTCCAGCACTTCAAGTTTACCTTTTTTTTAAAGCAGTCAAAACTGGTTTCAGTAACCCGAATGAACACACACTTTTATAATCTTTCCTCCATATCTTAATATTAAGTAATATTTTTACCTTTGTTTGTATAGTATCAATAATTACTGTCATGTTTTACCAGTGAAGTGCCAATTTATTGTGAAAGACACTATATCAAATAAATAGTGAATGATTGAGTAACGTTTTACATTAAGTGTCTCTAATTAGTATATATTTACATAGTAGTTACACAGTACATACATGTGTACTTACACATAATTACAATGTTATTATGCATATTTACAATGTGATTAATGTGTAAATCATTTTGTATGATCTAAGTACACAATTGTATCAGAAAAGGGTTAGGATTAGGGTTATGTCAACAGGCAGTCTCCATGCCCATTGGATCTATGATCTAGTGGTTGTGTGTCTGACTAATTTTCAAGAAGCAGTGTTATACTTACACTCCCATAGTAGGTATGGGCTGGTAAACCAATCAGACTTATACAATTTTCAAATGACGAACAGTATGGAAAAAACTACCTTCTTTTGATGTTGTAAAAAATAACTCTGCATACAAACATGCACAATAACAAAAGTACTAACGCTCTTACCAACAGTCACTGATCCTGTTTATGAGATTAGAGGATTATGTTAAAACATGGCTGAGCAAAGGTGGTCATGCAGCTGCTGACTAATCCCCCGATCCACAGGCAGATGGGAACAGGTAACTACAGACCAATAAGCCTGACTTCTATTATATGGAAACCTATGGAAACTATAATGAGATCCAAAATGGAAAATTACCTATATGGTAACAGTATCCTGGGAGACAGTCAGCATGGTTTTAGGAAAGGGAAATCGTGTCTAACTAACCTGCTTCATATTTTTTAGGATGCAACATCAACATTGGATAATTGCAAAGCATATGGCATGACTTATTTAGAGTTCCAGAAAGCTTTTGACAAAGTAGTCCCGCATAAAAGATTAATTCTCAAACTGAGTAAGGATTCAAGGAAATTTATGCACATGGATTAGGGAGTGGTTAACATGTAGAAAACAGAAAGTACTGATTAGAGGAGAAACCTCAAAATGGAGTGAGGTAACCAGTGGAGTACCACAGGGATCAGTATTAGGTCCTCTGCTCTTCCTAATCTACATTAATGACTTATATTCTGGTATAGTAAACAAACTTCTTAAATTTGCAAAAGACACAAAAATAGGAGTAGTGGCAAACTCCATTGCAGCAGCAAAGGTCATTCAAAATGATTTAGACAGCATTCATAACTGGGCAGGCACATGGAAAATGACATTTAATAAAGAAAAGTGTACTGCACGCAGGCAATAAACATATGCATTATAAATACCATATGGGAGATACTGAAATTGAAGAAAACATCTATGAAAATGATTTAGGAGTTTATGTTGACTCGGAAATGTCTTCATCTAGGCAATATGGGGAGGCTATAAAAAAGGCCAACAAAATATATCTGTAGTGAAAAGTGTTGAATTTAAATCAAGGGAAGTAATGTTAAAACTTTACAATGCATTAGTAAGACCTCATCTAGCATATTGTGTTCAGTTCTGGTCACCTCGCTACAAAAAGGATATTGCTACTCTAGAAAGAGTGCAAAGAAGAACAACCAGAATTATCCTGGATTTAAAATGCATGTCATATGCAGACAGGCTAAAAGAATTGAATTTATTCCATCTTGAACAAAGAAGACTATGCAGCGATCTGATTCAAGCATTCAAAATTCTAAAAGGTATTGACAATGTCGACCCAGGGGACTTTTTTGACCTGAAAAAAGAAACAAGGACCAGGGGTTACAAATGGAGATTAGATAAAGGGGCATTCAGAGCAGAAAATAGGAGGCACATTTTTTACACAGAGAATCGTGAGGGTCTGGAATCAACTCCCCAGTAATGTTGTTGAAGCCGACACCCTGGGATTCTTTAAGAAGCTGCTTGATGAGATTTGGGGATCAAAAAGCTACTAACAACCAAATAAGCAAGATGGGCCGAATGGCCTCCTCTCATTTGTAACCTTTCTTATGTTCTTCTTATTTTATTATGTAGCATACACCACTGGAGATAAAGGTCAGTACATTAGTTCTAGAAACAAACATGCTGCCCCCCTTCTTCAATGACAAGATCCAGTACCATTAATCAACTATTTGTAAATATGTATAACCTCATTTATGTTGAGTTTCTACAGATTCAGGACACATCTTTAACACCCTTGCATTCGGTATTGTTTAAATAAAACAATGGTACAATAGAGTGTAATATAGAACTTTAAACATTTTTAAACTTAAAATCTGATTAAAACTAAAGAAATGTCTAGTGATGCAGACATGTGTAGTCTTGGTCTTGAAAAAGGCATTTGTTGAAAGAAGTTTAAGAAGGTTATTGTGTGTTACCCAGATGCTTTAATATGATGTACTTTCTCTTGCCTTTTGGAAATTGATTGGTGTGCTGAACCTGGATATATTCTGTGATGTACTTTGTCTGCTAAACAAAGACTTACTTATAGTAAGTGGAACCAGTTATAATTGAAACCCTGATCTGATCTGTGTATGTGTAATTGAGTCAGTGCTATTAAACAGTTTTTTGTCCAGCGCTGATGAAAATTCAGGTTTTTGATGTCACTAGCAACAATGAATGTTCCCTCAATAATTGTATGAGCTGCTTTAGTCTGTCAAACAGACAGCTACAGTGAGATTGCTGCATTGTCTCTTCCTAACACATGCTTTGAGGTTTGTTTCTACAGTAGTGATGGTAACACTGCAGTTCAGGAAAGGCAGGAACAGACCACATACCACAGCAAGACCATTCAAATGAGCCTGGACCCGACTGCTCATAATGGACCCGGACTAGCTGCCCTTTTAATAGCATGACACTTGACCAGAACACATCTACATGTAGTCCAGGATAAACTAGAAATGAATTGAGAGCTTGGAACTAATCAGCATTACCTAAACAAACTGGATGAGTGGACTAAATCAAAGCATACAACAAGTAGGTCCTAATACCACCATCACTGAAATCATTCACAAAGCACTCTTACATGGCAACTAAGACATCTAGAATGACTTGAGAGCTTATTTCATTTTTTTAATTTTTTTATGTAGCAACACATAGAACTTCAGTAGAAGATTTTCTTATTGATCTAAAGCTGGTGGTATTAACATCAGCCACAGTTTAGATGAATTGAACAGACCTCACAGTCTTGAAGTTATTTTCTGTCCACGGCAATATTCTCAGTATGTTTGTGATGGCATGCTTGGGACATGGCATGTCTACTGAGATCTAAAAGTTTGATTGAATATTGCCACTGAAGAATGATGCAGATTTTAAAGCATATTTTTTTCATTGAATCTAACCCTTAATGTTAGGTGTGTAGGTGTTTTTTTAGTAAATCCAGTGTTGTCAGTAAATCAAATCATGTAAGAGTCTGGATTGTCTACTTTGGCCAGTGCTAAACAACATCAACTACAGAGGCAGCAGTCAACATTTAGAAAAGCTGGTTGTGTGCCACTAAGAATCCAGCTTGATCCTCTTTTTATGTTAATAATTGCTTCTGTAAAAGTTTATAATATTTTATATGTACAGTACATCTGAGTCATAGTTTGCAAACCTTTGTCTTGTATTAATGTATATGGAAAGACTTGTTTCTTTCCTTCGGTTTTAGCTGTGTTTGGTTTGAGTGTGTAATGAAAGATACAAAGACAGCCCCTTTCTTACTTCTATTTCAATGTACAGGGATTGGTAGGTTGCAGGTTACCTTATACATACTGTACTGGTGGGGGTGGGGGGTTCTTTAACTGTTTCTCACTGAATTGGATTACTACTTTATTCCTAATTCCAGGACAGGAATTAACAGTTGTATTGAAGCCTACTGCAAGGACTGGAGCAGCCCCTGTGGAGTTTCTCTCCAGGAGTAGCCAAACTTGAGTACACTGTACCTGTCTCTATATCTTGTGATGGACATGATTCCAGCCCAATCCAACCCAGCCCTAGTCACTCTCTTAGATGGTTTGCTCAGTATTCCACAGATACACAGAAAGAATGCAGGTGGCAGAGCATTCAGCTTTAGAGCCCCTAAGCTGTGAAATGATCTGCCATGATTTGTAAGGAAGGCCCCATCTCTCTCTGCTTTTAATGTAATATTAAAAACACATTTTTATCATTTATCATCCTATCTTACACTATTCCTTTTTTTAAAATAAAATATGTACATTTTGTCACAGCTTTTTAAAGAAAGATTATTATAAATATATGTAATTTAAAGGGGTGTTTTATCATCTTATCTTTTACTATTTCTCAGAGTTGTTTTCTTTTTTTAATCTGTAAAATGTTTTGAGGTGATTTATCGAGAAATGCGCAATATAAGAAATAAAGATTGTTTACAGGTGAACGCTTAAGAGTTTGTGCTCAGATCAAGCCTAACCCAGAACAATATACAGTGTAGTGCAGTCAAATGGTGTTAGCGTGTGTCAGCCATGTAACTACACTGAGGACAACCAGCCCTCAAACCCTACTTGCTAGTGCCAGGGTTAAAGGTAACACCTGCTTTAGAAAATGAGTGATGATGATGATGGATGTGCAGACATGGTTTTTGATATATAATATAGAGGGCCATCCATCTGCTTGACTTTCTATTTGTTAAAATACAAATGGAAAGTGTACTGGATTGACAGCTTGTTGGGTTAATGTCCTTTCGAATGAGAAACAGGTTGGGTATCATTTCTCAAGACCATTGATTCCGATGTCTCTTTCTAAACGGACGATTGAGTCAAAAATGCCAATCTATTCTCTAGCCAATATCAGCTGATGTTGCAACTCTTATTGGGCTGCCCTTCTAATAGTTGCAGTAACTGTTACTGGCTGTCTCATCTTTTCACCCATCCTCTCCATTCCTACTGTAGTCATGTGGATGAATCCTCTGGACTGTAACCCATATGTTCCAAACTGGAAATGCTGCACATGCAGTAACTAAAGGACGGTTTATCCAGGTCGTACCTTAACTGACCACAAGCAGTTTTTCACAGTCCAGCTATTATAGGTTCGAAGGCCACCCCACTCTCTCAATACCAGCCACTGCCTTCATTCCTAAGCCCACCCAACCCATGTTTTTTTTTGTAACTTGAAATTGTAGATTTGCTGTCAGTGCTTTCAGTCTTACATCTTTTGAGGAACTTATTTTGCACAATTATTTTTCTTTCCCCCTGAGAGAATTATTTACCTGTCATATGCTTTTATGACAAAAAAAAAATAGCGTAGGATTTGCTATTGGGAGTCCACCTGCATGTACTTTTTTTTCCCAGTAAAAATAAATTAATTTCAATAATTCCAAAACCTGTGAAATATTTGCAGTTATTTGTTTTCAAAGACATGAATGGTTTGGGTAGCAATTGATATTGTACACACAAGTTTCCTTGGCCTCTGGGCATTGAAAAAAATGATAATACACACCACATGTTATAATCAATTGCTGCTGCTGCCATGAAAAATAATGTTTCATAAGATATGCTTTGGCTTTCTATATAACTCTGACATATTTTTGAGGTTGTTTTTTTTCAATCCTAAGAAGTTCAACAAAATGAACAGCACATTAAAATTGCAACATCTTCAATAATAGAGTTACACTGGGAATAACTGGCTGAACTCCTGTAAATCATGAAACAGTTAATGAATGTTGAATTAAGAAATGCAACAGAGTCTTATACACATAGGTACAGTATAACTGTTAGCCTAGATACAATAAGCAGTGTGCCCTGCTTCTGCCCACTGCTAACCTTATGTTCAACTTTCTCTCTGTTAGCTCTGTCTCCTATTAGGAAGGACCGTCACTGTACAGTATAGCCACAGGAAGTCCCTCCCTCCAGGCGCAACCTAGCTCATGCCTCTAACTGGCCCAGCCCGTACCCTGAGCTTTGTCATTCCATACACCTTCAGAGATGGTGTCATGACACACTATATCACCACAAAAAAAAATGAAATACATATAGGATATCTGATTCCAGAATTTAAGTGTACAACATGTAATTAACAAGCAAAGCATGGAGATATAAAAAACTACAGGCAAAATATCGTACGCAATAGCCCAGAGTCAGATTTTCCTACTTATACACATGCTGTTGAGCAGGTGTATCTGACATAAGACGATATTCATGCAGGCTAAACACAAACTTGTAAAGGAGAAGAAACATGTTTAAATAATAAGAGTTTATTTGTGTATAAAACCATTCCAGGTGTAACTGGTCCTGTTAGGAGTAGGCAGACTGGGGCTTATTTAATTAAGTGCTTTCCTGTGTTTTGGTTTGGATCTTGTCTTTGTGAACTTCAGTCAATTTGTGTACAACCTGTTATTCTGTGAGCATTAGTTGTCATTTGTATGAAGTATCCAGGGCCACAATACATATTTATGCTTGCGAACACTACCAAGTTCCTGTTTCCAGCATTCCTAAAACCTGTGTTCCTGGGGTGAAAAACGTGGTTATGGGTGAGGTAAGCTCAGTCCATAACCCTGCTATAATATGTAAGCAAATTTCATTTGGGTTATTTTGTAGAAATTCTTTATTTTATTTGTTTTTTTAGTGTAAACTGAAAATAAATAATGTCAAGTCTTATGACAAGGTTCTCAATCTCTTTTATTAGATATAATTGTTTAGCAATTAAGTTATCAAGCTTCATGAGAGGCATAAAGGGTCATTATAAATATATGTTGATTTCATTTGGAATGTTCCAGAACAAAACAGTTGTACTGTACATTGGCATTGTGATGGCTAGTGGGTTTGGGACTGTCGATGCTGACCTTGTAGGGGGTGCAGTGCAGGATTATGATAGATGTTCACTGAGACCTCCCCCAACTTCTACATGTCACATGGGCTGTAAAGGCCACTCTGTAATGGGATTTCAGTGGAGGAGTGGTCAGTAAAAGAGTGACTTCTTGTGACAAGTAGGCTTCTTGTGACAACTATATATTTTAAATCACTCGTGCTACACAGACCCATTTATATCCCATGCAGCAATATCTATACACCAACATTAACATTCCACACGCAACACAGAACACATAAATACGCATAGGGGCAGGCACTTGGCCACACCTCTGCTAATGCATTTTTTTTCTTTAGACAAGAAAGTGGTGTGGTGATCATCGTTCTGAACAATGAATGAATGGCATAACAGTTTGGTTATCTTTGGCTATATTCGCCAAGTACAAGATGTGTAGAACCACCTTTCTAGAGGTAATTGCGGTCAACCACAGAAGATGGAAAATCAAAAGTACAGACAGAGCATTCTTTATCACACCTAAGCATGAACCAGCTGCCCTTAAGAGCACATCTACCTTTGATACCAGTAAAACAAACCGCTGTGCATTGTTGAAATGCAATCTCTAGTGCTGCCAATGAGCGTTGAGGTCTTGAAAGCAATGTGCATGAAGTAATGTGGGCTAAGAATGCTTGTCACTGTTGGGAAAATGTAACATATTGATGGATGTGAGGCAGGATTAAAGAGGTTTTTGTTTGATAAATCTGGCAGTAAATACAAATATAAGAGCATACTTGTTATCTACTTGTTATGAATTAAGATATAACAGTAATGGAATGCTATACTTGTAGCCTATTACCTCTGGAACACCTGATTCATTACAGCCTGGGCTGCTGGAAAATTGAGATTATTTCAAACATCCAAAGTGATACAGCGGGCAAAATATGCTCCAATTATGAAAACACCTTTATAATTGCACTTTATTAGACTGCAGCACCTTTTCATCTATAGCTAAGTGTTGTCTTTGAAATAGGAGCATATTCCAAGTGAAAGTTAAAAGAAAAACAAAACAAGAATCCAAAGATCTGTAGGTGTTTTATCAAGGTTGGGTTTTTGCTGCTCATTTAGGTCTTCTTCAGTATTCTAATAAAAGCATTTGTCTAATTTTATTTCAACTTTTCTTTTATATTACTATCCAATATTAAAAGACTGGCCACGATTCTTGTTGTGGTTTTTAGCAGTAGAACGTCAAGTTCAGTATTTGAATACCCAGTTGGATAATATATGTATGACAGCTGCTTTAATCTGGATACAAAGTGACTCTTGTTCCATGCTGTCAAGTTTCTCACCAACATTAATAACAAATGCAGGATCAAACTAATTTGAATTCATCTTTGCTTAATTTATTAGTGCTGCGTTTAAGGTCTTGTGGACCTTTGGGTTTATTAGTCCTTTGAGATCCCAGGATGACTTTATGGATAAATCTATTAGTGACATTAATACAATTGGAATACAACTTATATTCATCAGAAGCCCATTAAAAATGTAATTGTACCAGCCATTTGGGATGTATGAATATGCACATTGATTAACATCCAGTTTAAAAGCTTCACTGTTCAGTGGTACTTCTATATATCTGGGTTACTACAGCCCACTGACTTGCACTAGCTTTCACACCTACTGCCAAGTATTCACTCTGCCCATTAATTAAGCAAAGAGGTGGCTCTGGCAGGGATCTCCCTTCAACCTTGGATTAAATCACATAAACATCAAGCATATTTGATGCATTTCCAATGCTAGATCAAATCGTCAAATGAACCACTAGTATCTTGTTTGTCTTTTGATAAACAAAACATCCAATGATCAGCAAGGAAGGGATTTATATCTTACCATAATCCATTAAGGGCCAGCTTTGCATTGGTTCGCCTCCTCCTTCCTAGTCTCCACCTGCTTTTTGGCTTTGTCAAACGGGGGAGGACATCTATTCTGCCCCCCTGCCCATGGCTTCCCTACAGTCAGCCTTTCCACTTATCTGCAAGCTTATTTATTCTAAAGAATGAAGTGTAAAGTATTTAGAATGTAGTAGTGTTGCCCAGTCTATGGTTTAATAAATAATCTATCGCATTAATTTTCTGAGTGAACTGTAGCTGATGCAGATCAACCTCTCCATTATGAAATCTTAGCTGAAACCGCTTATTGCTTAAACATATTTAACCATCCACTATACACTGCAGTCCGACACTTCTTGTGCTGCTTGATCCCTTACAGACATAATCATAATTAATAGTAGCAAAAAGAAAGTGGATATACTATTATAAAAGTTTTATATATACACTGAGTGTACAAAACATTAGGAACACCTTCCTAATATTGAGTTGCACCCCCTTTTGCCCTCAGAACAGCCTCAGTTCGTCGGGGCATGGACTGTACAAGGTGTTGAAAGCATTCCACAGGGATGCTGGCCCATGTTGACTCTAAAGCTTCCCACAGTTGTGTCAAGTTGGCTGGTATGGATCTCTACTCCAAATAGCTTGTTCCATCTCATACCACAGATGCTCAATTGGATTGATATCTGGTGACTGGGCAGGCCACTGCAGTAAGCTGAATTCACTGTCATGTTCGTGGAATCATTCCTGGACAATCCTAGCCTTGTGGCATGGGGAATTATCCTGCTGAAAAAATTTTATTAGCAGATGGATACACTGCTGCCATGAAGAGATGCACCTGGTTGGCAATGATATTCAGATATCCTTTTATCAAGGGATCTAATGTGTGCCATGAAAATACATTCCACACCATCACACCACCACCACAAGCCTGCAATGTTGACACATGGCATGATGGATTCATGTACTCATATGATTTTCTCCATACCTTAGTCCTCCCATCAGCGTGAAACAGCAGGAACAGGGATTTATCAGACCAGGCAATGTTTTTCCAGTCCAGTGTCCAGTGTTATCGTTCCTTAGCCCATTGCAACTGCAGTTTCTTGTGTTTTGCTGAAAGAGGTGGAAATCTGTTAGGTCGTTGGCTGCCATACCCCATTCATGTCAAGGTACAACGAGTTGTTCATTATTTTATGGGTCTTTCGGCACCAGTGTTGTACTGGGCTGTCAGTTGACTAACTGTAGCCCGTCTGTTGCTCTGCACAGTTCGTGTCAGCCTCCTTTGGCCTCTTTCATCATTGAGCCACTGGCCTGCCGTTAGCTGGATGTCCTTTGGGTGGTGGACCTTCCTGGATACACATGGGAAACTGTTGAACGTGAAAAACCCAGCAGCGTTGCAGTTCTTTACACACTCAAACCGACACGCCTGGCACCTACCATCATACCCCATTCAAAGGCACTTAAATCTTTTGTCTTGCCCATTTACCTTCTGAATGGCACACATACACAATCCATGTCTTAATTGTGTCAAGGATTAAAAATCCTTCTTTAACCTGTCTCCCCTTCATCTACACTAACTGAAGTGTATTTAACAGGTTACATCAATAAGGGATCTATTTCATGGAAAGAGCAGGTGTTCCTAATGTTTTGTACACACATATATATATGAATGAGTCTTTTTCTAATATTATTTCTACTTCTCTCTTGCTCCCTCTTTCTATATGTCCTTGAGAAGTGCTGCCCACTGCTAATGGTATGTCCAGTTCAAATAAGGCTATTAAAAAGGCTAAAATAAGGCTATTAAAAAGGCTAAAAAAAGGTTAGTTGCCAATTGATTATTACTTACTTTGAATACTGTAGGTCAAAGTAAAGTTCATGTAATTACAAATTGTCCTATTGCTGAAATAAGTTTCCAATATGTGGATGTAGAGGGTTATTCACAACTGGGTATCAGCAATCATTAAGACTGTCATGATAGATTGGGTTTATACTAGTTCTTGGCTTTCTAGGTCATCTCTTAAGGTGGAGGCAAAAAAAAAAAAAAACACCTGGTTAGAACCCCAGTGACTTTGAAAGCAGCTTCTGACCCATAACTTCCCTTTGTCAGGGAAACTCACTGTAACCTAAGGCTCCATGCTTCATGCTTTCTAGTCCTCCCTGCTTCCTGTTTAATGAAAATAGCCACTTTGGTGTGCTGTAGTTTTTGCTTTTGTTATTAGGTTTTTGCAGGTGCCTGACATGTTCTTGCTTTCTTTCATTTAAAAAGAATGTTTCTACATGGCTTAACCTCACAGGTGCAGGATCCAGCGTATGCTGCATTGTAAACACCCAGCCGCTAGCTAGCTATTGTTGAGATCAAAGCAGGTTGCTGGTCACTCCCTTTCTCCAGCACAAAGAATGTCAGTTCACTTGTCAACCACAGATATCAGAAGACCTCACCCCATTATTTCTGCTTTCAGTGATTGCATCAAAACACACACAGACATTTCTTACACTTTTAAATGGTGTTTATCTAACAGAAACTGAAAGGGAATGATGCTGTTAGACAACACGTACTATCACATGTTATTTATTCAATTTTAATCTGCAGGATTTCTGGGAACTGAGATTTAAATGCAAGGATACAATTTCAAAAGGAGTTTCCTGCAGCAGGGGAATAGAAGAAGGATCTGTGGTGAGAGGTTTGTTATTTCTCATCATTTTAACACTTCTTTTTGGGGGGAAACTCAAAAGTATCAATGTTTGACAATAACATGAATATAAGCAAGGTCTGTGTTAGACATGGATGATATTTCAATACAATCCGTTTCCAGGAGGGACGGATGTTCACAAAACACAAGTCACTTGCCAGAGCATGAAGATGCTGCTCTATACTGCAGTACAATCATTTTCCTTGACATGTATTTACTATATAAACAGTTTAGGAAATGCTGGGCTTTGATGTCTGTTTTCCTTATGAATTTATTAAATAATGTCTTGAATGTTATTGTAAAACAGTTACTGTATTGATATTAGAAACCCTTTACTATGTTTGTATTTGTAACCCTGTACCATTTTTGAACTCCTCAATATCATTATGCAATTGTAAAATGAAAGCTACTCTCACAAAGTTCAGGAGCTGGAGTGAGGGTTCCGCCAACTAAATTACCTGGAGCTACTCTTTATAGCCAGTCCATGCACTCACATTGCAATCTCTACTGAACTCCATACCTCACACACTCTATTGCTTCAGACTACCGAGCTATTATTACTATGCATATACAGTAGAAACCAATTCAGCCAAACTGTCCTGTTATACACAATCAAAAGTATTTCTGACCACTAAATAATGTTACAGCAAAACTTTCATGGGGTACTTATTACGCATGTTCATTTCAAAGTAAGTGAAGCTCAAAATCGTATTGCATAATGTGTAAATCCTGTGGTTTTTTATATTTTTTATAGTGTTTCTAAAACTTCTTCTGTTTAATTTATTTTCCACTGTCTTCAATTATTCTTCAGTAGCTTTTTTTTCTTTTCTTTAACAGTGTTAAGTGCTTGTGTGATCATGTGAAGTCGGAGAAGCTAAATTATGTTAAACTGCTGGTATGTAAAGCTTGACTAGCTTTTAAAAGTCTTCACTACAGTAAGTTGCTTACATGGTTGCTATCTTTGAGCAAATGATTGCTTGAATCAGACAGCATTAAAGTTGAACTCCCTTATAAATGACCTCCTTCAAATACAAATACTTACCTTTTTATGACATTTTTTTCAGTTCTCAAATCAATCGTTTTAACCAGTTATAAGCAAAGCAACAATGAATCTGTGTCTGCTTATCATTTTACTGCTCTTGTGAAACAACCGATCTATGGATTTTTCTGTTTTTAAAAAAGCAATTACTAAAAGCAAAGCTTGGCTTTCCTAAACTCGTAGTAAACAGTCTAGACAGATTTGGAAGACCATCTTCAGCACCTGTCTTCAATACATAGAGGTACTCAGTGAAGGCTGCTACAGTACTCTTGTCATGGTTACCTGACCCTAGGCAACGATAATATATTCAATTAGCTGTGGTGTGTGTCAGCTCGAATGAAGTATTTCATACCAGGGAACCTGACGAAGAGCTTTCTGACAGAGCTGCTTCCATATGCAGAAATCCATTAGCACAAGGAAGGAGACAACTCCTTCATCTGGCTTTTCATAGGATGCCAGCTGAAAAGCTGTGTAGATAATGGATGCAAGGTATACACACACACACACACACACACACACACACACACACGTGCAACCGGGTGGTGCTTCATTAATACAGAGCTTTTGAACAAAGCAACAAATTACTGAACCATAATAGTGTCACTGAAACAGAAACAACAACATTAACAACAACAAAGCACCTTTCATTTCACAAGGCTTTTCTTGTTACTATAAATTCTGTAGGTACAACTAACAAGCTCCTCTAAGCCTAGGTCCATGTGCATTGTATTACTATCTGGCTTTACACAACTCTTGAGGTCAAACCAGCCACCCACCCAGAAACACACCCTCTGACAGAGTATGCAGTACAGGTTAAGAAGCGCGCACTGGACAAGGGAAAGAACGTTTCAGATGTCAAAGTGAATATGAGAATGGCAGCGAGTGATGAAGCCAATTTGCTTAAAAAAATTAAAAGCAGACCGGACATTTGCATCAGTGGATTTAGAAAATCTGAATTTATAATGCAATCAGAAACTCAGAGGCTGTGTAAACTGCACCTGCTACTGTGGTACCGGTAGGACTGTTCTTTTTTAGGTTAAAAAGTTGTGTGTTATTTATTTATTTATTTTACAAGGGGTTAATTAAGTAGCAGCCAAAACTGTTTATGCCAGACTTATTAGAAAATGTGTAACAATGCTGCAAATTTGCTTTGGATTGTTATTGTCAATACGTGTAGATAGTAGTACTATCCACGGTGCGTCCCTAAACAATATGTTAAAATAAATTTGTTCTGCACTGTATAAAAAAGTGAAGCTTACTAGTGTATTAACACATTTTAAATGTAAAGCATTTTAGTTTCTGCTTTATTGGTAAAGTTTTCACACATGTAATACTTTCCTACAATTACTACATGATACTGTGATCATTCCGCTGTGTTATGTTAATGAACCACAGCTAAGTTTTAAAAATGAGTGTTAGCAAATGCCTATCGTTAAAGTGTATTGCAGTTAGTAATCCTTTCCAATTACTGATATCTTAAAATTGAAGGGCCATATAAGAACAATAAATATTGTAACTCAGTTTTAGAAGGCTGCCTTTGTTGTTCTCCAAGTTGCTGCAGTGACACTGTAGATGATATAACGAGTTACTGTAAATGAGATACTGTTTTAGTAGACACATTTCATTAAGTAAACATGTATTTTAATGTTTTTTAAATTAAAAGTAGAAACACAAAACTGATATTTTTATTTGTGAATGTGCTAAGTGATAAAAGCCAATTCAGAAACCATCAAAATCTAGGTAGCAAATTTGCAAATTTAATACCAGCCAAAATTTCCAGTTATACAGTACATTAGTTGCTTAAATGCTTTCCTCTATCTTATTAGAAATGTACTGTTTAGCACTGATCTTTACATCCTACTGTGTCCCCAGCATTTGAATAATGCCTTTTGCATTGATCTGTGTGTGATTAAATACATAACCTTGACAGTAGAATATGGGTTACTTACGATATATAATGGTAATTAAACTACATATATGCATGTATGTATAAACATTGCATATTTAGTGGTAGCCATTAACACTGAAAAACCTGAACCAAATTTGAGTACATTGTAACTCATTTTGTCTCTTTTTACCAACACAACCAAGTGCCATAGATTTGAACATCTATTAATAACGTTTGTTAATATTTATTATATGGGGGATTTGGGTGGTAGCATAGTGGTTGCACAGATGCTTCACAGCACCAGGGTCCTGGGTTAAAATCCAGCCTGTCTGTGTGGAGTTTACATGTTCTCCCAGTGTTTGCATGGGTTTTGTCTGGGTACTCCAGTTTCCTCCCAAATTCCAAAGACATGCAGTTCAGGTTTGATTGGTCACTCTAAATTGCCCTCAGTGTGGTGCCCTGCAATGGACTGGCATCCCATCCAGGGTGTGGTCCCACCCTGCACCCTGTGTCTACCAGGTTAAGCCCTGGCTCACCACAACCCTGTAAAAGGATATAAACAGGCATTTCACACTCAGAAATTATTTGTAAAAAAAAAACAGACAGGATCATCACTTCAGAAATTGGATTAATTTACTACAGCATTACTCATCACCACAGCTACTTGTCTCAAGTAAGATTAGCATCTAACCTACCAAGATATAGCTACTACTTTTGATTTTTAAATATCAAGAGCACATACTGTGTATACTGCATGATTATTGATTTGTACCGAGATCTGGTGGTATTGTGTTAAACTGTGTTACACTATATTGCAGATTTGATAGAGCTAAGCTGACTGAGAATTGTGTCCAGGTTTGGTCTGTGGAAAAGGTGGCAACCTTAATCGCCAAACTATTCTTTTACTCCTATGCACACCTTCAGCCAGTAATTCAAGTTATATATATATATATATATATATATATATATATATATATATATATATATATATATATATATATATATATATACTCCTGCACATAAAAAAATAGTCATGTAGTTATACCTGCAGACCTTATCAGCTGCAGACCTGCAACTGTGACAACCGTGAGTGAGTAAAACTTCATGTTTAAAGAGGGTGCAGAAATTACAGCTGCACCTACAGGGTGGATTTGTTAAATAATTGATCACAAGCTGTGCTTGTGCTGCTGTAGAGCTGCCAGAGAGGAAGGCACCCAGGTGTTTCAGTTCAATGGCTCGCTCTTATCACCCCATGACAGTTCTGTATTAGCCCCTGAAATTGAGTGGCACAGTGGCTTAGCCATCTGGACAAAGTCCTGCACAATTTGCATTATAGTGCTTTCACTGGGCCTTCGCTTCACACTGACAGTCGCTTTTAAAAGCAATCAGATGTGTTAAAGGGTGAGAAGATGAGCATAAAATATTGATGGCCAGCCCTGAAGAATAAAGGGGATTTATCACCATTATACATCAATTACCACTGTTTTATTGGTCTAGGTGCCTGACTCATTGACCATCTGAAAGTAACAGGGTCAAAGCTTACCATTGTACAACGGCCCTGAGGTCAGTTACACAATATATGGACACCCAGACAATCTATTCATTTAAATCCCTATCAGCTACAGCTGTGTTCAGTGTATACCTCACATGTATGTTGCAGTATGTCTTGGGAGCTAATGTATTTTACCAGTAGATGTTTTGTTAGTTTATTTGTTTGAACTACTGTGGCTGATTTCAGTTTCATCTCCTCCACTTCTGCAGTAGGTGTATATATATATATATATATATATATATATAGTATATATATATATATATATATAGGATATATATATAAACCGAGGTAACGTACGTAGGAGTGGTTTTTCCCGTTACAGTATATGCTGCAGGTCAATGTTGTCGGATATTTTTGATGCTCATACTGCTGCAGAACAAGGTTTCTATGAATTGCTTAATAACTGCCAATAGCCAATTTCCATCTGGTTAGAAACGTCATCCTATTCTTCTGATCTGAGCCTGTTCTTAGCTCCAAACTGTTTTTTTTTGTTTGTTTTGTTATTATTGTTGTTGTTATGTGTGTTCTGAAATCACTAAATGTTGATCCAAAAAATCCTTATATTATATGTATTATACATCAGTCAAACTAGCAGCTTACAGAAAGAATCAATTTTAATTGCAATTGCGCTGAATTGTGTCATACAATTTAGAAATAGCTCTCTGATTGTTACTGTATATTTACTACAGATTATGCCATCGCTACAAATTTTGCCCCAAAAAACAAAAAATCCAACATTTAAAAGAATCATTTGTGAATGCAACAGAACACCGGAAACATCTTAACAGAATGCCAGATCAATCGTCCTGCAGGCAGTTTTAAAAACCAAGAGGTTTCTAGTTGATCAGTATGAGCAGCAGCTGAATGAGGCTTTGGCAATGTGCCTCTTCTGACACCTCTCAGTGAAAGGGGCTGTTCACTGAGGTATAGCAGCCTTGACATGATCCAGCTAATTTATCAGCAGCATGTGTCACGATTCACTCAGCAGCACACACCACTAGCACACTGAGGGAATGAAATCATTTCCTAAGAAATTTCAGTTTTTGGCAGGTGGGGTATTTAAGTCTGTTTTACAAGATAAGTTTGAGTGTGTCAAATGCATTTTGCATCGTAACTTGTTTGTAACTGGGAACTCTGGTGCACTGTGGAAAGTGCATTTAATTAAGCCTTAAAGCTCAGTTTGGTCTAAATGATAAAACTAGGTAAAAGCACAACCCCTGTATAGTACTTTTCCTTAATTCAAACTTGTCAATGTGCATTAACTGTGCTGGCTGTAGTCTTACAGCGGGTGCTCGTAATTAATAATTAATTTGGTACTGAATGAGTGAACGGTAAGTTTCGGAACTGAGATTTATCTTTAAAGAAAAAAGAAACTAGTTCATCTCCCTACACTACATGGTTTGTGATTGACCAGTCCTCTGTATTTCTTTCAGCACTTCATAAATCAGCAACTAAACATGGGGGCCCAGAGACCCTTTCCAACCACCAGGGAAAGTCAGTTTTTCAAGGACCAACCCAGCCACATAACAAATAAGTGCAGGCTGCCAGCTAATAGGCTGCAATTTGCAGTGCACACTTCAAGGCAGAGCGATGGGATCTAGTCCTACACCTTCTCCCTCTGGTTGAGGAGTACCCTCTGTAATAAGATGCCTACCCCTGCTATTAACCAATTGACAGGGAGAAAGGAAAGCTTCCGCTTTGCTGAGACATTTAGCTGCAGGGCTGTCAAGTATCTGTAGCTACTAGTGGCAAGCAAGGTTTGTCATGTCTGTCTGCTATACTCAGATAAGGTGCATAGAGTAATTACTTCTTTTAGCTGTAGTTTATTCAACGGGATTAAGCTTGTCAAATTACTAGCAGCTCCAGCTCAATGCAATAAGAATTAATAGTGCTAATATCATTTATATATGTACAGTATGTCATATTGGATCTACAACGTGACAGCAAAGAAAAGTTTTATAAGTTGGTGTGGCAGGTCAGGAGAAAAGCCCTGCACAAAGGTATAGTTTATTTATTTTGGAATGGGGTACTCCTCACCCCTGTGCGTATTATTTTGTATTAGTATTATGATTTATTTTATGTATAAATATGACGGTGAAAAGCCGTGCTTGTTAGGGTTTGGCAGCGTGGATGGAAAAACCCCATCCCACAAAACCTTGTGCAGAAGGTGATCATCTCCTGAGTTAATTAATTGATTAATTTGTTGCTAATCGTGAGATGGTCACCAATATAAAAGCCTGCAGCTCTCCCAGTTCGAGGTGGCTGTTCAGGAAGTGGAGAACGAGAGCAAGCAGAGAATAAGTACTGGAAGTTCCACCACTGTACTTGTTTTGTTGTTGTCAGCTTTTTTTGTGTACGAGATTTGTTTTTGTTAAACCTTTTTATTTTTGCTCTGCGAGCAGTGTTTTGTGTTTAAATATTTACCGGGTACCTGTGTGTTGTGCTGCATTCACTTCATAGCCTTCACCGCCCCGGCGACCCTGTCACAGTTCGGATTTTCTTCTTTTTTGTTTTTTAGACTAATGATTAATTAAGTAATTTTATCTTTATATGTCTGAAATATTTCTTATTAAACTTAGGGCCCCCAGTGGCTGCGCTCCATGTGTAGTGCAGATCACTGGTCCCAATCCTGATCAATTTGCAGTGAATACTGATGTGTGGATTTTAATAGTTCTCATAGATGCATCTTTTGTACTAAGGTACACTTTGTACAACATGGCTTGTTTAAAGGGGAAGTACACATCTAGTATCATTCCTTCTGAAACCTGGATTCACAAGACTTGTGAAAGCATATTGCATCTGTAGTCCTGGGGCCATGCACCTGGGTGTACTGATGTAATTGTCAATGCTCTGTCGACACAATTTATGGTCACTTTAGGCTTCACAGATGTCTGAACATCTTTCCATATAACAGGTCCATTTAGTTTGCGACTGTCACCTGAGACCAGCCAGACGGTCTATTGTCTGCCAGGGAGCTGCCCTGAATGTGCTGTGCTTCATTAAATGGCAAATGGACTATGCAAGGGAATCACATGCTGATGGGTATATTGCCTAGAACCTACAAACAGAGACTCATTCTACAGACATGTTTTGTTTAGAAGAAAAAAATATGCAGCTGCATTCATTTTGCTGTCTTTTATAAAATGTGTTAGTTTTTATAAGAGTACCTCTTTGTTTATTTATTGTTAAACATTTTTTGTGTGATGTGAAATTCCCAATCCGAATTGTGAAACTAAGAGTTATCTGATGAAACCTGCTTACCAGTTAGGAGGAGTTAAGATGAGCAGATGAACTCCGCTCATATTGTCCATTCCAGCTGCTGCTGAAACCTGCAGATGAGGGCCAGGGAAACCTTTGTCTGTGCTAGTCAAGCAAATAATCAATATGGGCTGTAGAAGCGCAATGAGGCAAACTATCCTCAGCAGCACTATCTGTGGATCCCCAGCCAAGATTGGCAATTTTGAAGCAAAGCACCCTCTCATGACCCACCCTGCACTCCACCCTGCACAGATTGCACGAGAAGTCACTTCTTTATGCCCCTCACCTGCTGTGTGGTACAGTTTGTCATCTGTTGTCAATCACTGGGGTCCATTTGTAATGAGATTTAAATACTGTCTTTGCAGTGGATGTCATCCCTTGAGTTACAGACTAAATCTATTATGTTCAATATTATTTGAGAGACAGCAAGGCATCAGATTTGATTCTGCGAAGTTCAACTAAGCTTTAACAGCCATTAGCATAATAAAAATGTAATTTTGTTTGTGCATGTACAAAAAATGCAAATTAACCAATTATGTGTTTTTTTTTTGTTTAATCAGAAATAACAGTAATAAAAAAAACTTAACTCTGCAAATGAAAGCAGAATTCCTCATGTCGCCATAAATGATTTCAGATCAAGCCTGCAGTGATCATCTGCCAGCTAGCTGAACAATATGAATGCTAATATTTTTGAAATGTGCTGTTAATACACATGGAAAATCATAGCCAGCTTCCATCACATCTGGGTGGTATGTGGGAACCATATTTTCTACAACACAGAGACGGTCTTCCGGCAGACAGGAATTGTTTATGCAACTTGTGTTCACATGTGTTCAATTATTTTCTGACTTGTTGTAGATTGCCTGCATTACACTGTATGAGACAGCTAATCACACATTTTATCATATGCAAACCCTTAAGAACCACAGTGTCAAGATGCAATAGAATTTTTTCTGTAACCTGGTTCAGTTGTCCTGTCTCATACATTACATTAGTACACACTGACTTGCCCCACTCCACCCTTTGTAAACTAGTTCAATGGGTAACTCTTTGTGTTTGTAATCACTGTGTATTTACATAGTTGTTACATATTAAATACATGTGTACTTACACATAATTACAATGCACTTAACGTGCACATATTTTTGCACGATATATGCAAGCACACAATTGTATCAGAAATGTGTTAGGGATAGAGTTAGAGTTAGGGGGGTTAGGGGTAGGATAATATCATGCAAAAACAAATGACACATTAAATAATTTGCAACTATGCATAATACCATCGTAATTATGTTCAAGTATGCATATATTTACTAAGTAACTACTTTGTAAATAGACAGTAATTAGAGACACAATGTAAAGTTTTACCGTTAAATGTAATGTGCACATCAGCATTGGAACTGCATCTCTGTGATTTCTGTCTGCCTGTCCATGTGCCAATGTGACCCTCTCATAGATTTATTAATGCATGAAAATATTACATTCCCACAATATAATGTTCCACTGAACATGCATGTGTAGATAGACAGATACATGGACAAACTACACTTTTACGTCAATGCTTCCAGAAAGATCATGTGAGTAAGGCCACCTGGGGCTTTTACAGTAGATTAGAATACAGTGGCAATATTCAATTCATCTGAAATGGAGAGGAGGAACTCTCCTGTCACTTTGGAAAGATAATATTGCTTTATGACACAATGACCTTACTTTAGCTTCACAGACCCTGTTCTCTCTGCAAGTGTCTTACTGCTCCAACAACATTAATCAAACCAGTCTCATGTTGTCACCTGTCTTAATTAAAAAGAAAAATAAGACTTCAAAGAAGCGCTGGATTATAATGCAGCAACTGCCTGTGCAAGACAATGGACATAAATCTTAAGAAGCTTCTGGCTAGAAAGTAGGTGCATGAAGCGTTGATGTTTCTTGACAAGTATTTTTATATATGGGTGTGACAGGAATGGGTGAGCGGTGACGTCAGGCCAGAAGCAGGAACAACAACAAACCAGGTAATGCCGCAGTTGAAAAGACGCCGTGCGCGCCATTTTTATTTAACAAAAAAAAAAAATATATATTTTAACAAACAAAACACTGCTCACAGAGCACAAAAATAAAAGGTTTAAACAAAAAGAAATCTCAAACACAAAACACTACAAATACAATCCAGGTCAGGCTGGGCAAATCACCTTCACTGTTTCTAGATGTTTCTTTGAAATTAATCTCCCTCCTCTCACTCTCCTGTTCTCCAGTTCTGAACACCCACCATGAGGGGAGAGAGCTGCAGGCTTTTATGTAGGTTACCATGGCCACCTTCTGCACAAGGTTTTTTTAATTAATGTGGATGGGCTTCCCAGGCACACTGCAACATAAATACAAAGCAAAATACGGCCCTGTCGTAAAAACAATAACACGACTCACGCTGTCATTTTTTCAATAAATAATAAATCATAATACAAAACACAAAATAACACAGGGGCGGAGGGAGAGACCCCGTTCTAAAAATAAATAAACAATACATTTAAACAGTAGGGCTTTCCTACCGCCCTGCTACAATGGGGTTAAGACAAAAAATTAGGTTTTCAAGGAGTGAAAACTAGTCTCATTGACACAGATAGAGTGTATTCATCAAATGGTTAAGCAAACTTACTGGTTTTTATTTCTGTGTTTAAACACCTGGAAGACAGACAAGCTCATTAAAGTAGGGGACAGTATGCATGGCACGTGAGAACAGACAGACATACAGACATACAGCTTTCAGCTTGTTTGTACGCTGTACTCATAATAATCAAGCGCATGCAGTAGACAGAAAAAAACCTCGCCCCTGTAGGATCAGCAGTGCATTTTAGAACTCACTACTCAAAGAATTAATCATAGTGCATTGTTGCACGTTATACTTACATGCCACATCCCCCTGAACTAGCATAACACGATTCACATAGATAATACTGTATCTTTCTGTGACTGTGACATCAGAAACACCATACATCATAGAATTTGAATGTAATTTGAAATGGACTGTAGTCTAGGTATAATTACATTTCCTAACATTTATACTGTTCCTGGAAGAACCTTATAAACCAAGGAGATAAGAAGCAGGATGGGTTGAAAGTGACTGTGACTCCAAATGAACATCATTAAAATATATGTTTAATCAGATGAATGAAAAATATTTAAAAAAAAAACAGATACTGGTGCTTGATTTATAGTGTATTTTTATTCAGCTTTTTGTCAGACCCCTTGTAATTCCCTTCTAAGTAACTCTTTCTGTCACAGATAATATAAACTAACAAAGAGAATATTACTGAAGCCAACCAATCTGTACTTACTGTTTTCATTCTCTATATCTATGTACTGGGAATTGTGTTTTGTACAGGACCTCAAGTCGTATTGTAACGTTGTCTATCAGCTCCTTTGCGAAGTGAAAGAGACTGAACAGCTCCAGGGTGCTGTTGACAGGCAGGAGGACAGGGTCTTGTACCCATGCGAAATAAATAATGTCTGTTACCTTATTGACGAGTCTTGGATTCCAATCAGTCTGCACAGTGCTTTGCCCTTGGTCGAGAATAAGACAGTAGGCTGTAACTTTCTATAGTGGCTGCAAATGATTGTGGTTCTGTGTGAAGATTGTCTATGGGTTATTGGAAATTTGGAACATTTTGTCACCAGCACCCATCTCTGCTTTGTTCCTACTTAATTGGCCATTTACTGTACTTTTGTATCTCTGCACAATCTCTAGCACATAATTGATCATTATGTAACAGAAATCTGTTCCTGTTTTACATAATGTTTTTGTAATGTTTTTTAGTGAACTTGCTTGATAGTGGATATGATGGTATAATATTTAACTAGATGAGATACCTGTATGGTAACACTTTATAGTAAGTTTCTGGAATTACTGTCTATTTACACATTAGTTAATTAGTAAATACTTGTGTACTTACACATTATTACAATGTTATTACACATAGGGACAATATGCTTAAGGTGTCATTGTTTTGCTTGGGCAGTAATGGATAAAGCCCAGTTAGATCGATACTGACAGCTGTGGATCTTCACTCTGTAGCAGCTCAGAGCACATACTACACAGCTCATGAGCAAAGTTGTTTTGTTAGTAAATGGATAGCACGTTGGATGCCACTGTACCTATGAGATGTTATTGTTTCCTGAATGATGGAGTAACATGATCAAAACAGAATCACATTTGAGAGCCTGCAATTGTGAAAAGCACAATTTCTTATAAGAATTCATGGTACTGTTCTATAGAAAAAGTGAAACACTGGAGTGCTTTGAAGTGCAATGCATTTTCTCTATATTATAAACCATGGTAGAAGCTCGGTTCAAATTTAGTTCTTTGGGATGAAGGGGAAATTAATGAAATTAATTGCACCCCTGCACAATTTCTCAGTAATAAAACTAAACTGTAGCACAGTGCTGTGGGAGGCATCAGCATGACATACAGAGAGTCAGGTTTCCAAAGGAAAGGTGCCACCACGTTTGTTTACACACTCAGACAAAAGAACTGTGCTCAAAACAAAAAGACGTACTGTCACTTTTAAACACATTATTTACAATTGACAGTCCTGAGAGGAGCGTACAATTAGAAGTCCTGATCGTTTAAATACCACAGTCCTGGCCTTGACCAATCCTGGCAGCCATAAGGCAGGAAACAGATCTGCTTAGTCTGACAAAAAACACAGAAAAGTTAAGGCTTTTAACCAGCAATTTTATCTCTCCTCTGTCCCAGGAACATTGTCCCGACTGGTGGAGAGGCTGCGCTTTTTGTACACCGTTGTACACCTTTTTGTTATCTACGGGCATATCAGGTTTGAATTGAAAACAGCTTCATGTCTGAGGTAAATATACAGATGAAATAGCAGGTGATTTGCTCTAGACCCCTCTACCATCCCTCTCTGAGCACATTGGTGATGTTGTACCTGTTGTCACTGGTAGAGGCTTCTCTTAGAAACATGTCTTTCAAGAAAGTGCCACGAAGTTCAGCAGGATTCTAACTGACCAGCTTTACCTGCAGAACCGGCTACTGGAGTAAGCTTGTCGTCATCTTTTAAGGAGAAGGCATTGCTCATTGCTCACAATGCTTTTTAATCTTTAGTAAATTTAATCAACCGCTTGCTTCATGCATCATACCAAAATACAGAATGGCACAAGGACTAAAAGACAGTCTTAATGATTGAATAACGTTGATTGTCTTCAAGGCTGGGCAATGTTTTCCAATGTGTCTAAACAAGTCAGGAAATTAAAGAAGATAATGAATTAATAAATGGTCAGTCTTCAGAAAGAAATGAAATTACGTTTAAATAGAGTTTTAATCATTGTTAAAAAATGCAGCACTGTTCAGTTCATCTTTGTTAACTTAATAAAAAGAACTCACATAGACATAAAGTAGCATCATTTAAATAAAACATGAATTATTATAGATGTGGGAAGACAAAGTAGATTATCCAAATGCTGTACTTGTTGTATTTGTAGCCCTGCATTAATAATGAGATCTGTATAGAATCATAAATGTCATGGTTTACATTAGAAGTACTTTACTGATGTATTGTGTGACTATTCCACTCTGAATCATAATAAGACGTAATGGCTATGACAGGGGAGGATGCAGTGCTGGAGTTCAGGCTCATTTGAGTCAGTAGATGGAACAAGCCAAGCCCTCTGTTTGAGCCCAGACAACTAGTTGCATGAGATTTTGGGGAATGGGCCCTGTGGATTGGTGCTGTGGATCTGCAATCAGCTGGTCTGCAATGGTACTTGAAAGTTGAAATTTTGGAAAAAGAAAAGAAATAATAGCTTTGTTTTTGTGCAACCGAAGGAGGTTTGTTGCCAGGATAAGCAGCATGAATCTCCATTAGGTAATCAGGCAGTTACCTGAGTTAAATACTGCTATGATTGAATAGGAGTTAGAGAAGGTAAAGATCCTGCTGGAGGGCACTGTGTTAGGTGGATAGTGCACGACTTTTAATTTTTTTAGTATTTCTTTTGAAGTGGTTTTGTCTATTTTTTGAAAGAACTACACGCTGTGTGTAACAGTTTATCGATACCGGTTTGGCCAAAGTTTGGGATCATCCTATAGCATTAACACATTTTACTGACGACTTGTTAAAATGGAACAAACCTGCTGAACAATGTTAACCACTTTGCAGTCATTTGGCATCACGTCAGAAGTCCCCCTGTTTGGGTGCGCTGTGGATATACAATTTAGTTAGTAACACAGGTGGTGCAAATACAGTTAATTAGTGAACAGTAGTGCAGCTGCTGTCCAGGTTTAGTGCTGGCAACATGACAGCTCGCCTGCTATTGTCAAACAATGACAGTTAACATCTGAGGGACATGAGAACACAACAAACACAACATGTTTTATCTTTGTATCCTCTGTATCCTTTTACAAGTCTGTTGTAACCATAAAATAAAGAACAGATTGCTCCGGCACTTCGCTGTCGTAACCATAACAAAGGAACAGATCACATACCTTCAGTCACGCCCCCTTCGTTAGCGAGTGCAATCACGTATCCTCCAATCCATGACTGACACATCGCCTACTGCATTAAGGCGATGACTTAGTATCATCTGCATCTAGTATCTGGTGTGACTGCCCTCTTTCTGGATGGCCGACATCCAACTGACCCTGGAATGAACTGCCAGACCATCCAGTCCTGGGCACACTGTTCCTGTTTATAGCGCCATGCCCTCACAGGTCAGGTGGGAGATTACTGACTCTCTGTCACAATGTGACATTTCAAAATCTAACATGAAATACTGTACTACTATTATGGCTTATGTGGACTTTTGCAATATCATGTTGTAGTTTTTGATTACATGGTGCTCAAAAAAAAATCTAAATGATGTCTCAATCCAAAAATTCTAGGTGATGCAAACATTTTGGCCATAGCTGTATGTAGATCCAAAGGCATGCCTTTGAGCTGTTTGAATATGGTGCAATATCTGTGACTGGTGTCATATATATATATATATATATATACACACTTGAATTACTGTGCTATTGGTTGACACATACCCGAGCTGTACTACTGTGCTTGAATGGGAGGAACTTATATTTCTGAGTTTAATCCTAGTTGCACACTCACAGAGTACACTTGTGTTATATATAGCTCAATGATGGTGAAGTGATGATGTGGTGTAATTGATTAATAGATGTTTTAGTTTTGGTAAAAGTTATAAAAAACTAGCTGCTGTTTGAAGTGCAGGGTCATGATAATTTGTTGATCTTAGTTGAGTACCCACAGGCGGATCTCTGCTAGACCAGGGATAGCCTCTGTTTTTAAAATCCTGTTCCATTAGTCATTTGCATTACAATTGGTTAGTGAGGAAAAAAAAATCAGTCAAGCAGAATGGGTAAAAAAAAAAGAATGGAATAAAAAAAAAAACATGGAGTAGGTATCTGGATCTGAGCCAGCACACCTACAAGCCTGGTAGCCCGGACCTCAGAGGCCAAGCTTAATACACCCTGAAATTAATTCCACAGCACAGTGAGCTTCACCAGAACAAAAAAACCTATTGCACACAGATTAACTTTATTATTATCTAAATCCAGCTTTGCTAGATTAGGCTAATTACACCCCTCTCAATAATAAACAGAATGCAATGATATCACAGGTAAGGTAAGTTAGTTATTTAATATATTCATACAGTATAGCCCTTTGAGCTTGCATGCTTGATTCAAATACAGGCTCTTCCCCATTATCCCCAATATTACAGGGGAAGGTAAGTTCATTACTTTATAACAAACAGCTCTATAAGTCAAATGCATTCTTAATTATTATTTTTAATAAGAGAGGACCAACCACAGAGAGATGAAATATACACCTCACTGAAAATAGAAGAACTGTTTAATAACAAACATGAACAGGGGGAAAGTATCAAACTCAAAATTACCCTTTATTTACATAATATGTTCCAATGCTCGAAATAAAAAGAAAAAACAAAGAATAATGCATATGCTTCAAAACACAAAACACAACAAACCAATCACCATCAGATGAGTCCATTAAAAAAAAAATTATAATAATAATAGTCCCAAAAAAACAAACAAAAAAAAAAGTGGTACTGACCAGCCTCTTTGTTTAAACGTCACAAAGTATCCAATTCCAAAAAATACAGTGCCGAGAAAAAGTTTGTGAATCCCTTTGGATTTTCACATATTGCACATATTCCAAACCTGAAATGTTATTAGATCTTACTCTAAGTCCTAATAATAGACAAAGGTAACCTGATTAAACAAATGACACAACAACATGATACTTTTTCAACATTTATTTATCCACAAATGATTCAACATTCAATATCCTTGTGTGAAAAAGTATGTGAATCTTTAGATTCAGTAACTGGTGGCACCCCCTTGAGCAGCAATGACTTCAACTAAGCGTTTCCTGTAACTGTTGGTCAGTCTCTCACATCGGTTTTGAGGAATTTTGGCCCAACCCTCCTTACAGAACTGCTTAAACTCGGTGACATTTGAGGGCTTCCATGCATGGACAGCTTGCTTTAGGTCCTGCCACAACATTTTGATGGAGTTTAGGTTCGGACTTTGACTAGACCATTCTAAAATGTGGAACTTCTTCTGCAGCCATTCTTTTGTAGATCTGCTTGTATGTTTAGGATCATTGTTTTGCTGCATGACCCACTTTTGGTTCAGCTTCAGCTCAAGGACGGTTGGCCTGACATTCTCTACAATCTTCTGATACAATGCAGAATTCATGGTTGTGTCAAGGATGGCAAGCTGTCCAGGACTTGAGGCAGCAAAGCAGCTCCAAACCATCACACTCCCACCACCATGCTGGACGGTTGGTATGAGGTTCTTCTATTCAAACACAGTGTTTGGCTTTCACCAAACAGAAAGTTTCTCATTGAAGCCAAAAAGTTCTACCTTTGACTTGTCTGTCCAGAGAACATTGTTTCAGAAGACTTTTGGATCATCTATGTGCTCTTTGTCAAACTTCAGACAGGCAACAATGTTCTTTTTAGAGAGCAGTGGTTTCCTCCTGGCTATCCTTCCATGAACATCATTCTTGTTCAGTCTTTTTCTGATAGTTGAGTTATGAACACTCACATTAGACAAAGTGAGAGTGGCCTACAGATCATTGGATATTACTCTGGGGTTCTTTGTGACTTCCTTGATGATTTTCCGATTTGTTCTTCAAGAGATTTTGGTAGGACTGCTCCTGGGAACTTTCTTCATTTGTAAATCTGTCTGACAGTGGACTGGTGGAGATCCAAACCGTAGAAATGGTTTTGTAACACTTTCTAGACTGATGAGCATCAATAACTGTTTTTCTGAGGTCCTCAGAGATTTCTGTTGATCGTGGCATGACATGTTTCCACACACCTGCATTCTGAAGACCAAACTGACAAAGTTTCTGATCTTTACATAGGGTGAGGCCTCCAAAACTCACCCCTAATTATTTAAATAACCTGATTCTAATTATACCCTTAATTGAGCTGATAAAACCAGGGTTCACTTACTTTTTCACATACCCTGAATTTTAATTACTCATTGTTTGTCTAATTCATACATCATTTTGTTTCAAAAGACATGGTATTGATTAATATAAACCCTGTTGGATATTTAGGAAAGGCTATCATGGTAAAACTGTTGAATTTCCATAATTATCATTGGGGTTCGCAAACTTTTTCTCGATACTGTATATTAGTAAATAAATACCAAATAACTGAAAAATGCAAAATCAAAACACCAGGTCGGTCTCACTGGTAATCCAAAACGGGAAGGATGATTTTGCAGCTATATTCGTGCTGATCATGATGGTGGAGGAATGGAGATCCAACAGCAGAGCAAGGCGTCCACAGTAATAACACAGCGCCCTTGAATGAACTATAATGTACTGCAAACTCAAAACTACAAAACCATAAAACCAACACATCTGCAACCTGTGCACTTTTCCAATAATCCCTCTTAGTTAGCACTCTCCACCTGTTTCTCTCTCCTCCTCCTCCCTAACGGGAAACTATCTTCTTCCTCACAAATGCACACATGGCTCATTTTGTAACAAGGACATCTTTCTTAAAGGAATACACACCTAATAAAGAACAAAACTCCATGGGCCAAAGACAAACAGTAAAATAAGCAGAAAATGTATTTTGTGTACCTTTACTTAACAGGTGTTGCCTGGCCAGACTTACTGCTGCTCAAAATAAGACAGCAGGTGGAATGTTTATTGTCCCTACATTTATAAGGTACAACTTTAATATATTCATACAGTATAGCTCTTTGAGCTTGCATGCTTGTTGTGTGAAATACAATTACTTCCTCATTAAAAGGAAGTTGATGTGGAAGTAAATAAGACAATTACTTCACAGAGTAATTTTAAAAGGTCCTTTATTATTTCACACACACACACGCAGTTACATACACAGATGCTATACTGCGAATAACGATATCCCTAACGGGACACAACCCAACAAGGTTACTGTGATGAGTCAAAGGGGTTTCGGTCTGTGATTCAGCCTCCCGACAGTAGATGGCATCAAACCAACTCAGGACTTCCCTTACCAAGTTGTGTGAAATTTAATTACTTTAAAATTAAAAGGAAGTTGATGTGGAAGTAAATAAAGGGAAAGACAATTACTTCACAGAGTAATTTTAAAAGGTCCTTTATTATTTCTTTTTTTGTGTATGTACCACGAAGACACACACACACACTGCACTCCTTACTCACACCAGTTTGTTATTTAATCCTTTTGTTGTGTATAGAAAATAAAAATAAATTATATCTGTACACATAAAACGGGACATAACCCAACAAGGTTACATACAAAGATTATATTAATCACAGATCAATACAATCCATGAGACGCAACTGAACTAATTCTTACCCTTCCAAGCGGATCGGGAGAGCCCTTCGACCCTGGTAAGAGAAAGCAGCTGTCTCCAAGAAATTACCGAGCAGGACTGCGCGCTAATCCTCACGGCTGACTCTCATCAGAGCAGAGGAGAACCCCGTCCTTTATAACTTACCAAGTTAGGCTTTTGCATGCGAGAGAGTAATTGGCCAGATCACTCCCTCGAGGCTCGGCCCTCTGAATAAACTATTCCTTTCCCTAGAACATTCTAACCAAAACAAGTTATATAAGATATGGGGTTATTATAGGGCAAGGGCAAAGATGAACTCGAACGCATTTCTAGAACTTTCTAAAACACACTTTTTTTTTATTACATTCGGTCCTTCGGTCGAGATTCATCTATGCACTGCCAAATACATTGTTCGCTGTGTAATTCTACGAAGATAGATACATAAACATATTTGCCATACACACAGAAGAAATACAATTCCCAATAATATTAAGATGGGATGGATTAATATAGTTAATGTTCCTTTAGCCTTTGGTGACCATCCCTCAAATATGGACCACCATGCATCTTGTGCATTACGTTCAATAACTTTCCCTAACCCTAAGATGGTATTTTGTGCCATTATCGTTCTAATTTTTAATACAGTAGCATTGTGTTGATGTTGTTTTGCTAAGTCAACTAATTCAGACGATCGATTCAGCAATACTTGATGTTTTTGCAGGGAAATGTGAATTCCTGAATGCAGAACTTCCCACTGGATCCTGGTGAGAAGCTCTTGCTGAGAATGATTGGTTAACAAATAAGTATCATTTCCCCAATGCCAAAGATATATGTCTGATAAACACCCAGAATAAGGCACATAAGTAAGTTGTGGATGGGCATGCACCGTACTTACACATAATTTATGAGGGCCAACTTCGTGCAAAATTTCCCTCAACGGCTCACGTCTCCATTCACACAACCCCTGTCCGTCTGTAAAACACGGGTTAGTATATCCTGTCCTTAATAAGCAAACCATGCCTTGGTCTGTCTTGTCACAATCTAGTAAATCATATGTCTGATTAGTATGTGTATCCAACCACATGCCTGTAACCTGAAGATACCAGTGAGCTCCCCCAGCAATTATAGGATGCACATAGTACTTACATACAGGCGTCACTCTCGTTACATTATGCGTAACATATCTCCCTATACACATAGTTTTGTTACACATAGTAGACTCTTTTACCACATTCACCCATAACTCTGAAATATTCCAAAATTTTTTATATTCATGATTACTTTGTCGTAGAATCAATGATTGTACTTTGGTACGTTGATGAGATGCATATAACATTTGTAATGTACATTCTGTCCAGTTCATCCACTTGGTAATGTTCTGCCACTGTTGTAGAGTTACGTTAGTTATGTCTATGACCAGCTCGGATGCTACTCGGTCCCAGTACGCTTGATACACATGCATGAGCGCACCGTCGGGCATCCACTGTACAATTTTATCCAGGGCCATCCGAGTATTATAGCCCACATTTTGCAATTTATGTGCCGTTACTTGTCCGTCAATTGTGTTCATGAGTCCTAGTCCAGTCCCTGTTCCCCCCAGTAGGGTATCATACCAGGCACGTTTAGTACGCCAGGTACATTCAGGAAGTGGAGGAAACTTAATCGTAAAGTGCACATGAGTTGAGACTAGAGGATGTGCCATACGAGTACATGTATGTATGAGGGGTATTACATGAGCATTCATATTCTTTGGTCGATCAGGCATAACCCAGATGTCATACAAATATGTGGTGCGATTAGTTATCTTGGTAGCGTTCATTATCCATATCGTCTTATTAGGACATATTTGATCAGTAATGTTTTGTAAGCATGTAAGTGAGGTACGATTTGCCACACAGAGGGAAACGTGACTTGATACATTCACACAGGGACCTGCCGTCACCACACACGCCGGTCGATTGTCGACATTGCAATTTTTACAGCACCACAGTGTCCCAGTGACGTTGGCGAATGAACACTTTGTATTACCATTGCAGGTGAAGTTATCTTGGGTTCGGGTTTTGGTGTAGTTATTCCAGCTCAGCGTGACCCGATCCAGCTTTGTTAATTGATGTCCTGGAGACCAGGCCTGCAGCATCCCCACCACTGCCAATATCGCCTTCGTTCACCATACCCAGTGCTTCATGGTGAATCTGCAAACAAACATACACACTCACAACTCATTAGTTTTCTCTTATATAACATTTAGTAGCTGGGACATGTTCCCAGCCCTCTTCACCAGGTTTCATTATTGCTACCGTATTATCTTTTCCTACTGCAATCACATCTGCCGATTGTGGCGGTCCTTCCGCCTGTTGTACCCACACTTTAGCTCCATTAATGTCCGTGGACCCAAACCCTCCTATTCCTCTAGCTGTGTTAGTTAAGGGTTTATTCTGTGACATCATTCATATTATATGGTTTTATCAGTAATTGTGCTATCTTGTCTCCTTTGTTTAGGACAATTGGTACCTCTGACGTGTTAATTTAGACCACAAGTCTTTTCGAGGGATTTTTTTTTTTTTTTTTTTTTACCACCTCCCCCGTTCCCCTGGTTCCCTTAGTAGTTACCACGGAATGTCCACTGTGTATTCTCTTTCTTTTCTTCCTGTGTGCTCCAGTCTCCTAAGTCACCCAGTTCTCTAATTTTAACTACCACTCTCCCTACCTCTGTGCCCACTTCTGATATTAATAAAGCCAGTATGGCTCCCTTATATGGTGGCGGCGCGTCTCGTATTACAGCAGCGCGTGCACCAGCAGTCAAAGGGAACTCATCTACTTCATGCGCGTGTCCGGTATACACAGCTTCTCTCATAGTTAACTCCCGTAAGCGCTGTATGCATTCACTCAAAGTTCCCCATGAACCCCTCATTTCAGGCCAACTTTGCAATGTAGGATATTTTTCATTTGCTCCTTCTGCCATTAAAGTAAGGAGATTAGTATCACCATTATTTCCATCCATTCGGTTATGAAAACCTCTGCACCACTGTCTAATAATGAGATCTGTGCTCAAGTCCAAAAACTCAGAGTAATCACCGACATCTACACGTACATTTCCTGCTCCTGTATCGTATAACCGTAACAACCATTTATCAATTGGTTCACCTTGCTTTTGACGATATCGTTCTCTGATATCAAGACGCTCTTGTTGTGTGTAATCCTCAGTAGACAATTGAGCAGTTATTATGTTGCCTTGTGGACCAGCAACTTGTCTGCGTCTAACAATAGGTTTAGCTTGCAAAGGGGGTGGTTTGGATTCAAGGTCTGGTTCATCATTTGGATCTGGGTCAGGATTATCCGGGTCCCAAATATAGTCCCGGTCATCCGTGTCCGAGCTCCAAATGTCACCATCCCATCGTTCCGGATCCCACCCTGCTACATTTGCACTAGCCAGGAACGCACGGATCTTTTTCTTACTCGGCGTTTTCTTTTTTTTAGCATTAACTTTAGCAATATACACCGCAGCCCTCTCTGCCATTCCTGTCGTTTGCTGTAATTTTCCTCGCAAAACATCACACTGTGCCTGTGCAAGGGATGCACGTCCCATTGCATCAGACAATTCTACTATTTGCCGTTCTTGCCTTTTTTTTACTTGTTCCAACTCCTCATCCTTAATGCGGTAAGCCGTATACACAATCCATAATCTACGTTGCAATGCTCGTATTGGATCTTTATTACCAACTGGTACTTTCTTTAGACATGTCGTTAATTGTTCAGGTTTTGCTTGTTTCAATAGTTTAAACGAAGATTCTGGCAGCCCTCCGCCCTTTCTTAATTCTTGTGCCCCATCACTATAAATGGTTTCATCCCATTCAGGCAGCACCTCAGGCTCAAGCTCCTTATTCTTGCGTTCAAACATTGTGATTATTTACGTCCAAACTTCCTTTTATGATCCTGCCGACAACGCCAATAATGTTGTGTGAAATTTAATTACTTTAAATTTAAAAGGAAGTTGATGTGGAAGTAAATAAGACAATTACTTCACAGAGTAATTTTAAAAGGTCCTTTATTATTCACACACACACACACACACACACACACACGCAGTTACATACACAGATGCTATACTGCGAATAACGATATCCCTAACGGGACATAACCCAACAAGGTTACATACAAAGATTATATTAATCACAGATCAATACAATCCATGAGACGCAACTGAACTAATTCTTACCCTTCCAAGCGGATCGGGAGAGCCCTTCGACCCTGGTAAGAGAAAGCAGCTGTCTCCAAGAAATTACCGAGCAGGACTGCGCGCTAATCCTCACGGCTGACTCTCATCAGAGCAGAGGAGAACCCCGTCCTTTATAACTTACCAAGTTAGGCTTTTGCATGCGAGAGAGTAATTGGCCAGATCACTCCCTCGAGGCTCGGCCCTCTGAATAAACCATTCCTTTCCCTAGAACATTCTAACCAAAACAAGTTATATAAACGTGACAAAAACAAGTTATATAAGATATGGGGTTATTATAGGGCAAGGGCAAAGATGAACTCGAACGCATTTCTAGAACTTTCTAAAACACACTTTTTTTTATTATATAAGATATTGGGTTATAATGTTTAAAATACACAATTAAAGATATTTCTTTTCACTAAACAACAATCTCTGAGCAACAGGGTTGAGAGTTGAGCTATTCACTGCTTCCAGACCATTGTGGTGTCATACTGGTGAGAACAATGTATTTTCCCTACTGTTGAGGAATATTTTCTCAATCCTATGACATCACAATCCACTGCTAGAAGCTGCAGAGTCTCTTACAACAACCTCTCACCCGAAAGACTGATTACAAGGAGGTTAAGTGACTTGCTCAGGGTCACACACCGAGTCAGTGAGTGAACTAGGATTCGAACTGGGAACCTTCTGGTTACAAGCCTTTTTCTTTAACAACTGGGCCACACAGCCTCCTTTACCAAGGTTAATATAAATCAGAGGTTAGGAAACTTCAGTTTGAAAATTATTTATTTTTTTGTTGGGCACCATTTTGGAACAAACTGTTATGAACTGTATTTATCTTACCCTGTTACAAACTAAACAAGTCCTTTACAACTGTGTAGTAATTATGTACCAGGTACTTGTGAATGCACTGTACCAGTGAATTAGGGATGGTTGCCGTGGAGAACTGCACATAAGCATTGATACGTAATTAAGTGGTGTCCACATAACCTTAGTGTGGTGAATCGTCATTTTTATTATCATGTTTAAATAAGTTTGCTGTCTTGTGTTCCAAATATGAAAAGATTTTCTATAGACTTACTCATCAGACCTCACAGCTGTCTTATACAAAGCAGTGTCTGCAGAATTCTTCCTTGCTTTTCTGTTTTTTTTTTTTTTTTTTTAACTCTTCAGAGGCATGTGTACTGGATGTTGTCAGGCCAGGAACATCTTTTTTTTTTTTTTCAACAAACAAGAAAAATGTAATTTCAAATGAGGCAACGCCTTGTTGATTGAAGTTTATGGTGTGTGACAGGGTCTTCCTCGGGTCACATGTGTGGGTAGCCGCTGTTCAAGCATACAGAGAGACTGAGGTGGTGTTGAAACTCTGGCACAGGCGCGCAGGATTTATTAACAAAAACATAAAACGAAAGTAAAATAAAGGTAGTCATGTGACGTTACCAGCGATGGTAACGCACAGAGGACAAATACAGCAAACTGTACAAAAAGTGCAAAATAAAACACAATACCCCAAACTATAACTAAAAGGTGCCGTAAAAACGGCAGGCCTCGCAGCAGCCCCGAGCAATCTCCCGCGCATGTTTTTAAACTGACGGACACTCGGTCGAGACCCGCCCACGTGCTGATTGAGGACCAGCACAGCCAATCACTTGCTGCCCTTCCCTCAACCAAGCATAGCAGGCAGCAAGTCTCAATCGAGCGCCCGTCTGTAAACAATAATACAATCAAACTAATCAAGTCCCAAAACGACACAAAATAAGCCCGTTCCCACATATAAACCACACCAACACTAATTTACCACTGTGCAGGGCAATCGCACTGCCACATGGTGAAAGGTCAAGAGGTGTTCCTACGGCTATATAAACCTATTTAGGACTGATGAATCAAAACTGTAATAAATGTGAACATCAACGTGACTGCAGGCAAGGGGGTTCCTTCAGCTCTCATCCCTCAAGGTCAACAGAAGGAGTTCAAGGTGAAAGCTTTCCTCATTCTCTACACAGCTGTAAAGAAGTGGAGGCAGTAACATTTTTTTTCATTAATAGCTTGTTTTCTGCTCATTGAAACCTAACTACTGTACCTTATCATGCATGCAACTTATCTATTACACCAGTTAATAACTGCCTGCCCTTTATTTTACAGAGTAAACATGTGCTACTACACCAATATGTGCCATCAAAAAGAAACTGTTTAGAAATTAGACACATCCCTCATTTCTCTGCAATGGTAGCAGGATGATTAAAGGAGTGGACAGGCCGTTGCTTAGCACACTGAAGTTCTATTGGATTTTGCCAACTCTTTTTTATCTTGGTGCCAGCAGTGCTTGTCATGACAGGAGGCTTGAAAAAGGTGAATAGACGCTCATCTATTATGCTGTTTTATTTCTTGGGGGATGTCAAGATTAAACATGCACACCAGGGCTTCCCAAACCTGGTTCTCAGGACCCCAGTGTCTGCTGAGTTCTCAGTTAGTTGAACTAATAATGTGCTTAATTAGGCCTTATTAATTGTTCATCTCTTAAGCAGTTGGAGATTTCAAGTTAACTGTAACATTGTGTATCTAAGATGACATTTGCAACTTTTTTAGGAGCTGAGAACAATTAAAAAGGTCTAATTAAGCAAATTATTAGTTCAATTAAGGGCTTAGTCCAGTAATTGAGAGCTTAGTTGCAATGAAAACCAGAAGGGATTGGGAGAGCTGGGTTTGGTAAGCCCTGATGTACATGCTTCAGTTCAGTTTACTGCAAAATATGCTTAGCCATTCACTAAACATGTCATCTAAATTCAGAGAAACCAGTCTCTAAATTGATTCAGTATGTTATCATTCACTAAACATGTCATCTAAATTCAGAAAAACCAGTCTCTAAATTGATTCAGTATGTTATACATTATGAATCTGTGGCTGCTTACATTATCTTCAGGACTACAAATAGCAGCAAAACATTTATTAATCAGATATTACGCCCATGCAATCCTATGAAACTCTAGAGAGAGTCATATATGAATTTGCAGCTATTATTTTAAAGTGTTACTGAGTTTTCTTATATAACTTTTTTCTTTAGTGTCAGTAATTTTTACTTTCAGTCACATTTTAAAACTTGTATAAACATAAAGAGCTGCCTAACAAAGTACATCTGGTATACCATTAACCTGACTCTAACCTAACTCGTACCCTCACATTACACATTAAGTACACATTAAGTACATTGTAACTATTATGTGTTAAATGCACATGTATTTACTAAGTAACTAATATGTAACAACAATATACAATTAGTATGTACACTAAGGGAGGAATGCTGCACAGGACAGGTTCATGGTTACACTTTGTGGTACCAGGTGTAATTCGAGGTAAGACGAATGCTCTGTTGAGGCTCTCAAATTCCCAGTGATCAGGCATGAATGTAGTATGTTTTTAGAGAAGAGTTGATGTGCATACTTTACTGGATCACTGACCTTGTTTACCAATGGGTTTGCAGCACACTGTGGTCTAATCTACAATGATTGATTGTTTTAATGAAATCATTTTCTCCCATATGAGTTTAAATACCATGCCGTGAATGGTTTTCTTTTCTCAATCTTAGTCATTGAAACATTCTGCTTTTCAATAAATATTTAATTGAACCGTTACTTGGAAGAAAAAGACCGTGAATGGTTTTCTTCAACATTCTCATCTTTTCATTGAAACATTCTGACTGCTTTTTCAATCCTTGCATTGCAGCACCTTCTTTTAGAAGTATACTCAATGATAAAAATAATAATAATAATAATAATAATAATAATAATAATAATAATAATAAATAATAATAAATAATAAAATCCTTTACCTGTTAAGTTGATTTATTAGTAGCATTATTCTGACACAGTGACAAATAACTCATTGTTTTAAAGATTTTGTGATTGAACACCAGAATGGCATGATTGTTTTCTGTTGCTATCACCGATTATTGTGTGTAAGGTAATACAATGTCTTATTGTTTTTGCCATGCATTTCTCAAAGCGTAATAATGTTGTGCTGTATAGCTTTTATTCAAAACAAAGTTACCTAACTGATGTTATTTATATTCTGTGGATGTTGCTTGATTTTGGACATACGGTCGGCTGCATAGCAATTGCTTCTCTCCGTTCTGTTCACTGTGTTTGATCTATTTACATTGCAATGCTTCTATTTATCTGCAGCAATATGATTGTTTGTATTTGCTATATTCATGCCATATTTTTGTGACATTTTTGGACACTGTTATATGAACAAAGAGGCATTGTAAATCATGAAGATGCAATGAGGGTTGGGGGGGGGGGTGTAAAACTTGGTACAGAAGTGGAGACTGGGGCACTAATGCTATAAGTCGCCTTGGATAAAGGTATATGCTAAATAAACAAATAATAGTAACACCTACTGTTTGTTAATCAACTGTCTGAACCACCATATATAATAAATATGCCTCTGCAACAGGGCAGAGGCTGGGCGCGAACTGGTGGATCCCTGTGCATCGCAAGCGAGTGTCGTAACCACACTCTGAAGGAGCCATACTTGCCTGCATTCGTGGTTTTAGAGTTTCTAACATCCTGTCATCCATAACAGCAGTGCCCATTACTCCTCTCAATAGAGATGTGGCTGTAAAAATAATTTTATCCAGCATAACCACTTTCCCCGGAGCTGATCTAGTTATTACAAGTAAACAATACCCCAGAGCTGATCTAGTTATTACAAGTAAACTATACCCCAGAGCTGATCTAGTTATTACAAGCAAACTATACCCTGGAGCTGAACTAGTTATTACAAGCAAACTATACCCTGGAGCTGAACTAGTTATTACAAGTAAACTATCCCCCGGAGCTGATGTAGTTATTACAAGTAAACTATCCCCCAGAGCTGATCTAGTTATTACAAGTAAACTATCACCAGAGCTGATCTTGTTATTACAAGTAAACTATCCCCTGGAGATGATCTAGTTATTACAAGTGAACTATACCCCCGAGCTAATGTAGTTAGTACAAGTAAACTACCTCCTGGAGCTGACCTTTATTACAAGTAAACTATCCCCTGGAGTTGATCTAGTTATTACAAGTAAACTATCCCCTGGAGATGATATAGTTATTACAATAAGCTATACCCCAGAGTTGATCTAGTTATTACAAGCAAACTATCCCCCGGCAGGTGAGCAAACCCATTGCTTTTTGAAAGGATTACATCGCTCCTGATAAAGTTCCCCTGTATTTCTAGCTCAAGATCAAAGTCTACAACAGTGCTTTAGTTCAGATCAGGCAAGCTTGACAAAGTTTCTGCTTTCTGACGGCAATGCTGATGAACAGAACTCCAGCTGTGCAGAGCATTGCATTGTAGGATGCTTCTCTGCCTTTGTCCCTGTGTTCACCCAGACAGAGCGGGAATGAGATTATATACATGTCACAAGCCTGGCATACTCAACAGCATGTGCTGCACATCCCATTTGCCAGTCCCGTTCTATTATTTACTAACCAGGGAACTCTCCGGGACTCTTCCTCTTCCTCGTGTCTGCTGCAGTAATGAGATGAATTATTCACTGCTTACTGATGAGGAAGCATTTTGGACATCCCCAGAGTGCTGCTGACCTCGGGACTGCCACATCCACACTTACTCTGCTGCTTCAGGATTTTATTTAGTTCTGCTTCGGAAGGGCTTTTGCTGCATTTTGTGAAAAAATTCAGAACTTGAACTTCCAAGTATTAACTCCACTAAATCCAGTAGGAAGTGAGGACACAGGCAGCTCAGCGGCTGATGTATGGGCAGTCAGTGAAGGGCCCACTCCTAGCACAACATGCCCAGTTATCCCAGTTGGGAACTCTGGTATGTTCTTTTAGTTGTGAGTTCTTATAAAAACCATCAACATATTAGTAATCATTACCCACATATGTATTATAGCAGGACTATCTTGGTAACGTAGGAGTTATCATATGTACCTGTAAGCATGCAATCATTTTAGGTTCCGATTAAACTTCTACTTTTGTTACAAACCCTGTTTGAAATTCTGAAAAAAAAATGGTTAAAAACTCATCTAGATCCAGAAAAAAATGAGGTATGATTGTAATGTTCAGGTGTACAGTTTAGTGCAAAGTGTGGGTATATTCCATACAGTGCACTTTAAAATCTAGCTATCATCAAACAGAATGCATTGTCTATCATACACAGTGTGACTTTGTTTGATCAAAAAAGATCAAACATTTTTCATAGTGAATGCCAGCTTCAGTGGAATTGGCCCTCCAGTGTTTACAGGATATGATGTCACAGGGGAGATGTCCTAATAGTTAAATAGTTAACACAGTTGCTGTTTGGCTGCCAACAAAATCATACAGAGAGCATGTTGAGACCAACAGAGTTTTAAAGTAGTGTGTTTTTTTTTAAACTTTTATGATTTTTATATCACATGTTTTAAATAACACAGGTAGCAGTTTATCAAGTGCACAGTAACTGGTGCAATAGCAGCTGTATATCACTCTGCAGAGAATGAAAGTCAGTCTGTTTAAAATTGTATAACATTTATTTATTTTTTTTTGAGGATTAGGGCACACTTGAAAAGATAAGCACAGCGCTGCAAATTCCTGTCCTTGATGAAACTGACTTTCAAAATTGAGGAAGGAAAATGGCCTGACATTTTGGCAAACACAAATGCGATGCAGTAATTAAAATAAAAAGGTAATCTTTAGTTACCATTAAGCCTTCTTTTGTATATTATTGTATATGACGGCGTGTTATTGTTTATATGTGTATATTTTGTGTATATATATATATATACTGTGTGTGTGTGTGTATGTGTGTGTATATATATATATATATATAATATATATATATATACTACCGGCGAAGCACACTGTGTGTTTTGTTGTTATTTTTTTTTTGCAGCGTGTTCTGGCAGAGGCGAGGTTAGTAAACTCGTCCTCTGCCGTGGCCATCAACTGAATTAATTAAGTGATTAATTTGTTGCAAATCAGGAGATGGTCACCTGTATATCAACCCACAGCTCTGCACTCTGGGTGGGGTGTTCAGAGGAGGAACAGGAGAGCGAGGAGCGAGAGAGAAATTTAAATAATGTAAAGGAACCGTGAAGGCTACTGCCCAGCCGGACCTTAAGTGTTATTATTGTGTTCGTGATTTGTTTTTGTTCATCTTTTTGTTTTGCTCTGTAAGCAGTGTTTTTGTTTAAATAGTTGCTTTATTTTTGTTCTTTAATAAACGGCTCACAGCGTGTCTTTGAACTGCAGTACTACCTGTTTGTGTTCTTCCTACATTCTGACTTGACTTCACCTCTCAGTCATTTCCTGTCACAGCCAGGCGTCACAGCCAGGCACAACTGTCCCTTAAAACAAAAGCATTAGGGAAAAGAGCCCATACCATGGAGGGTGGTGTTTTTGCTTTGGTACATATATATATATATTATATATATATATATATATATATATATATATATATATATATATATATATATATATATATATATATATATATATATATAGTGACAAATAAAGAGGTCGGTCTAAACTTGTGCACATTAAAACAGGCGAGACACATACAAATATGTCCACACACAACAAAGTTAAAGTGTAAAACAGGGCAGCACCTGCTTTATTATTCTACAGTTCCAAAAGCAGGTTAGTAAACAGGCAAGGGTCAGGTACACGTAGCAGAATATCCACACAAACAGGGTCAGGTCACAAATTTGGTAATCAGAACAGTCCAGGTCAAAACTCACAGGTATCAGTAAATCAGTCTCGCACACATTTTTCTCTCTCTACTTCTCGCAGCACAATGCTGTCTGCTACTCCTTCACTATCTGAATGGGACTGTCCCTTTTTATCATACAAAGGCCCTATCATTATGACATCATTTCCTTTCATGGGGCTGTCTGGGAAATACAGTCTCCCTGGGCCAGCCATCTTGTTTCTGGTAATGTGAAGCCATAGTTTGCCAACAAACTTGCCCTCACGTACCTCCCATTAATGACCCTACACCTTGTTCTGTTACTATATATATATATATATATATATATATATATATATATATATATATATATATAGATAGATAGATAGATAGATAGAGAGATAGAGAGATAGATAGAGATATAGATATAGATATAGATGAAGGCTATATTTGCATCCGGAGCCATTCGAAAAGAAAAGCATAATACTACAGTAATTGAACTTTGATTCATTCGACTCCTCTAGACCATTACTTTCAATTCAAACACATGTTGTTTTCAATCACTCAACAACACCCACAGTACTGAAATGTTCATTAATGATCAACAAAATGAGAATACGTTAAAAAAAAGATGTAAAGCTGGTACAAAGGCATTGAACTGAGCAGCCGGACAAGCAGGAAACTGGTTTGGGATGTCACTCTGAAGCCAACAATGACCTTGACAGATCTGCAAAGTTCTATGTCTGAGATGGGAGTCAGTGTCACACAGCAACAATAAGCCAGTCCCTACACAAAGCTGGCCTGTATGGACGGGTGGCAAGAAAGAAGCCATTACTCAAAAAGTATAATCTTAAAGCATGTATGGTGTGTGCAAAAAACAAGTAGATGATACTGCAGAAATGTTGAAAAAAGTTTTGGGGTCAGGCGAGACAAAAATTAAATTTTTCGGTCTAAATTCCAAGTATTACATCTCATGACGAGACTTCAACATTGCAGTCCATCGATGATCCTCAACAAACTTATCAGAACTGGTGAAATTTTCCTGTGAAGAATCGACAAGAATTTCATCATCCTACTGTGCAAAGCTAGTAGAGACCTATCCAAAAAGACTCATAGCAGTAATTGCTGCAAAAGGTGCTTCTATCAAGTATTGACTTATATACTTATGCAACCAGTAAATTTCATTTTGTACATTTTCTTTACAAGTTTGCTGACATTTACCCTCCTCCTCATATAACAGTGTTCAGCTTAACCACTACAGCTTTGAATAAAAAAATAATAATTGGAAAAACTGTGCATTAATTATTTGTAATTCAACAAAATGTGACATTATTGGTAGGGGATGAATACTTCTGCAAAACACTGTATATATATATATATATATATATATATATATATATATATATATATATATATATATATATATATATATATATATATATAGTACTGTGCAAAAGTTTTAGGCAGATGTGAAAAAATGCTGTAAAGTAAGAATGCTTTCAAAAATAGACATATTAATAGTTTACATTTATCAATTAACAAAATGCAAAGTGAGTGAACAGAAGAAAAATCTACATCACATCAATATTTGGTGTGACCACCCTTTGCCTTCAAAACAGCATCAATTCTTCTAGGTACACTTGCACATAGTTTTTGAAGGAACTCAGCAGGTAGGTTGGCCCAAACATCTTGGAAAACTAACCACAGTTCTTCTGTGGATTTAGGCAGCTTCAGTTGCTTCTCTCTCTTCATGTAATCCCAGACAGACTCGATGATATTAAGATCAGGGCTCTGTGGGGGCCATACCATCACTTCCAGGACTCCTTGTTCTTCTTTACGCTGGAGAGAGTTCTTAATGACTTTCGCTGTATGTTTGAGGTCATGGTCATGCTGCAGAATAAATTTGGGTCCAATCAGATGCCTCCCTGATGGTATTGCATGATGGATAAGTATCTGCCTGTACTTCTCAGCATTTAGGAGACCATTAATTCTGACCAAATCCCCAACTGCATTTGCAGAAATGCAGCCCCAAACTTGCAAGGAACCTCCACCATGCTTCACTGTTGCCTGCAGACATTCATTCATGTACCACTCTCCAGCCCTTTGGCGAACAAATTGCCTTCTGCTACAGCCAAATATTTCAAATTTGACTCAACAGTCCAGAGCACCTGCTGCCATTTTTCTGCACCCCAGTTCCTGTGTTTTCGTGCATAGTTGAGTCGCTTGGCCTTGTTAGATGGGTGTACCAGGGTCCCACTGTTTTCTGCCAATTCTGAGCTGAAGGCATTGCTGGACATCTTCCGATTGCGAAGGGAAGTAAGCATGATGTGTCTTTCATCTGCTGCAGTAAGTTTCCTTGGCCGACCACTGCATCTATGATACTCAACGTTGCCAGTTTTTTTGTGCTTCTTCAAAAGAGCTTGGACAGCACATCTGGAAACCCCTGTCTGCCTTGAAATTTCTGCCTGGGAGAGACCTTGCTGATGCAGTATAACTACCTTGTGTCTTCTTGCTGTGCTCAGTCTTGCCATGGTGTAATACTTTTGACAGTAAACTGTCTTCAGCAACCTCACCTTGTTAGCTGAGTTTGGCTGTTCCTCACCCAGTTTTATTCCTCCTACACAGGTGTTTCTGTTTCAGTTAATGATTGTGTTTCAACCTACATATTGAATTGATGATCATTAGCACCTGCTTGGTGTAATTGTTTAATCATACACCTGACTATATGCCTACAAATTCCCTGACTTTGTGCAAGTGTACCTAGAATAATTCATGCTGTTTTGAAGGCAAAGGGTGGTCACACCAAATATGGATTTGATTTAGATTTTTCTTCTGTTCACTCACTTTGCATTTAGTTAATTGATAAATATAATCTATTAACATGTCTATTTTTAAAAGCATTCTTACTTTACAGCATTTTTCACACCTGCCTAAAACTTTTGCACAGTACTGTGTGTGTGTGTGTATATATATATATATATATATATATATATATATATATATATATATATATATATATATATGTGTGTGTGTGTGTGTGTGTATGTGTGTATATATATATATATATATATATACATACAGTGGCTTGCAAAAGTATTCAGACCCCTGACAAATTCTCTTATATTACTGAATTACAAATGGTACTTTTAAATTTCATTCTGTTTGATATCTTTTTTTAAAACACTGAAACTCAAAATCAATTATTGTAAGGTGACATTGGTTTTATGTTGGGAAATATTTTTAAGAAAAATAAAAAACTGAAATATTTTGCTTGCATAAGTATTCAACCCCCACACATTAATATTTGGTAGAGCCACCTTTTGCTGCAATAACAGCTTTAAGTCTTTTGGGGTAAGTATGTACCAGCTTTGCACACAGTGTCGGAGTGATTTTGGCCCATTCTTCTTGGCAGATTTGCTCCAGGTTGTTCAGGTTGGTTGGACGACGCTTGGGGACGGCAATTTTCAAATAGTGCCACAGATTCTCAATGGGATTGAGATCAAGACTTTGACTGGGCCACTGTAGGACATTCACCTTTTTGTTCTTGAGCCACTCCAATGTTGCTTTGGCCTTGTGCTTGGGATCATTGTCCTGCTGAAAGGTGAATTTCCTCCCACTTCAGTTTTTTAGCGGACTGAAGCAGTATTTTCCAGTATTTTGCTCCATCCATTCTTCCTTCAATTGTAACAAGATGCCCAGTCCCTGCAGATGAGAAGCATACCCACAGCATGATGCTGCCACCACCATACTTCACTGTAGTGATGGTGTGTCTTGAGGCATGAGCAGTGTTAGGTTTGCGCCACACATAGTGCTTTGAGTTTTGTCCAAAAGCTCTATCTTGGTCTCATCTGACCACAAAAACTTTTCCCACTTCGCAGCTGGGTCACTCTTATGCTTTCTGGCAAACTCCAGACGTGCTTTAGGTGGTACTTTTTGAGTAACGGTTTCTTTCTTGCCACCCTCCTATACAGGCCAGTGTTATGCAGAGCTCTTGATATAGTTGACTGGTGCACCATTACTCCACTCCCAGCCATTGAACTCTATAGCTCCTTCAAAGTGATTGTTGGCCTCTCTGTGGTTTCTCTCACAAGTCTCCTTCTTGTTTGAGCGCTGAGTTTTGAGAGACAGCCTTTTCTTGGCAGTGTCTTGGTGGTGTGATGCACCTTCCACTTCCTGATTATTGATCCAGCTGTGCTCACTGGGATATCCAAACACTTGGATATTATTTTGTACCTTTTCCCTAATCTATGCATTTGTATTACTTTATCTCTAACTTCTGTAGAATGCTCTTTGGTCTTCATTTTCTTTCTGATTCACAGCCTTACCAGTGATCCTTCAACAGTGGGGTTTTTATCCAGAACATGTGACAGCAACTTTAATGGTTCACAGGTGAAGGTCAATGGTAAGGTAATTGTATCCTCGTTAGGGCAATTTCTTTCATCGGTGCAAACTGGGAGCTTCCATAGCACAGGGGTTGAATACTTATGCAAGCAAGATATTTCAGTTTTTTCTTTTTCTTAAAAATATTTCCCAACATAAAACCAATGTCACCTTACAATAATTGATTCAGAGTTTCAGTGTTTAAAAATAAAATATCAAACAGAACGAAATTTCAATGTACCATTTGTAATTCGTAATATGAGATAATTGGTCAGGGGTCTGAATACTTTTGCAAGCCACTGTATATATATATATATATATATATATATATATATATATAGATATATTATATATAATATATATATATATCCAATACATGACATATGTAGTATGTATGTATTTATGGCATGTAATACTGTAGTTATGTATGTACTGTAGTTATGACTAAAATATCAATAGGGAATATACTTTCAAGGTTAAATCTCCTTTCTTCCATTGTTTTGCTAATGTTAAAGATTATATAACCCAAGTTCAAAAGACCATGGTGTTGACAATTTCTTGGTATATTTCATTTCACAGAATTTCTTATTGGTACTCAAAAGGACTATCCGATAAATAAAGCTGCAGGCAATTTTCTTACATAACCTATGAAATCAGAAGTCATGTTGCTTGAAATCTTAAAGTGAAGATCTCCCAGTGCTGTCAGAAAACTCCCTGCAGCAGCCTTTGAAGATTGAATACACTCACAATCTTTAGACAGAGAGTAATACAACATCAGAACAGCTGACCACTTCATTGACCATGCTTAATTGACCACTTAATTGACAACTCCCAGAAACCCCTGCTCAATTTTGCTCTCCTCTGAAACCAATAAATGCTGGTAACACTTTACATTAAGTGTCTAATTACTGTGTATTTACATAGTAGTTACTTATTAGATACATGTGTACTTATACATAATTTACAATGTTATTATGCATGGTTACAATGTACTTAATGTGTAAATTCTTTTGCATGATATATGTAAGTTCACAACTGTATCAAAAAAGGGTTAGGGTTAGGGGTTAGGGTTATGTTTATGGTCATATTGTGCAAAAAGATTTACACATTAAGTACATTGTAACTACACACAATAACATTGTAATCACGTGCAAGTATGCATGTATTTATTAAGTAACTCCTATGTAAATGCACAGTAATTAGAGACACAATGTAAAGTGTTACCCAGGTTTGTCATGTATCTGCGTTCCTTCATGTGACTGTGTCCGGAAGCGTAGGATTGAAAGCACATGGACTTTTAAACTGTTCTATAGTATTAATAGAGTTGTCTTCTGTGATTGGGATCATTGGTATTACTTTTATTCATTCAAGTCGTAGCCATAGAACTTGATGTGAAATGTTTTCTTTGTATGCTCCAGGTAATTGCAAAGTAGTCTAAATGGACCTACAATATAATGATTCTTATTGATCACACATTCTGCAGGCTTGATGTGTTTTTCGCTACCCAGCTTGTGATAAAGAGAGAAAGGATCGATGTGGTAAATCTCCCTCCCGATCAGAACGGTTGTTGTGTAAGGACGGTGGTACGCTGCCTCCTAGATGGACCGCCTTGATAGTAGGTGGAAACTGGAAGGTTGCCATATTAGGGGGAGCGCGTAGTTGTATGTACCCGGAACGACTCCATTGCAATCAGCTGCGGGACGCCCCTCTATTAGAGAAACCATGCTGACGAGTTGATTGCAGGGAGGAGGTCATGGGTACAAAGGGGAAGAACAAGTGAAACCTGACGGCCGGAGCCTGTAGTTTTTGTTGGTTTGTTACATGTTGTTTTGTTGTGTGTTGCAGAGCCAGCGGCTGCATCACCAGAGCACTACTCTCACTACACAACACCAGCACCACCCTGGGGATTAAAGAGCACTCTTTCGTGCACGGACTATTGGATTGTTATTGTTTTTTTGTTTTGGTATGTAAACCACTCGTGTTCTCCCCAATACCATTGCTGGTAGAGGGGTGGTTGTTTTTGGTTCTTTTTTGGTTTTGTTTATTAAAAACATAGACTTTTTTGTGAACATAACTGTCTGGACAATTGTTTTATTCACCACACAACTCGTACCTGTCACACAGCTGTATATGTGGAAAATTTTATTTTTGTATGGAAGTTTAACATGTGGGGGAGGGTATTTGTGTGCATATACTGAATTAAGGTTAAGGTTAGGGTTAGGGTTAGGGTTAGGGTTAGGGTTAGGTCTAGGGTTTAGAAGCTACCTGTCACCAACCGCCTTAACCCTTTGCGGTCCAGGAACAGGTCTGACATTACAATTTTCCCTTTCCATCAAAAAGACATCAAGCACAGGACTCTCTTTTTCTCCGGAAAAAGACGAGAAAACCTTTCAATGGCCGAATGAGACCAATAGGAGCCGAATGAAGCCAGAAAACAAAATAAAAACAAAGGAGGTAGCTGCTTCCACATCCAGCGCTCAGAGAATATCAGACATTTGCAGAGATTTTTGAGATATTATAGTAATAAAATAATGACTTGGATTGGACTAAATTGGACCTGACGTGCCTGACAAGCGTTGAATAAATGGATGGCTAAGTGTTAAAAAAGAAATAGAATGTATACTTCCCGCTAACAACCATTAGTGGTGAGGGTATTCAACCCTTGGGTGCCACTGTAAAGAACTGCTGGATAAGTACATCTTTAACGCAATAAACACATAGCGACAGAGGATTGAACCCAGGTCTGACTGCTAAAGAAGAGCTTTTCTTTATAATGCTCCACTTAATACTCCATTCACTCAGAAAGTGCATCACACGCTGCATCTGTGTGTTATTATTTGTTTAGCTGTAAAAGGTATTTGTGCATAATTAGTGTTTGCAGACCAGAGATGGCATATTAGCAATATGCATCAGCAAGGCAGGTCAGCTCAATTGAAATGCATGGCATGTGCAGGTCACATTTGCATTCCGTCTGACAGAATAGGAATAAAACCTCTATCTGCATTTTTGTCAGATAAAAGTGATTAGAACAACAAAGTGTGTGTAGGTTGAATTAATTATTGTGCCCCCTAGGACTCTGTACTTTACATTCAAATCAGCCAGCAGATACAGACAAGAAAAAGGGTGCCCAGCTTTGCCCTTGCCACATACTGTATAGGGCATTTAAATGTAAAACACCTTTGATCACAATAGCAAGCAAAAAACTAAAAGTACAATAATAATATTTTAGCTAGTGCAAGATACAGACAATATAAATACAAAGATAAGACTTTAACTAGTGCACGATACAAAGACAATATAAATACAATAACCCTTTAGCTAATGCATGATACAAAGACAATATAAATACAATAACCCTTAGCTAGTGTGTAATACAAAGACAATATAAATACAATAACCCTTTAGCTAGTGCACAATACAAAGACAATATAAATACAATGATAAGACTTTAACTAGTGCTAAATACAAAGACAATATAAATACAATGATAAGACTTTAGCTAGTGCATAATACAAAGACAATATAAATACAATAAACCTTTAGCTAGTGCAAGATACAAAAACAATATAAATACAGTAACCCTTTAGCTAGTGCACGATACAAAGACAATATAAGTACAATAACCCTTTAGCTAGTGCAAGATACAAAGACAATATGAATACAGTGATAAGACTTTAAGTAGTGAGAGATACAGACAATATAAATACAATGATAACACAATAGCTAGTGCAAGATACAAAAACAATATAAGGCAGAAGAGGAGGGGTTGATAAGTTGAAGCGGGAAGGAATTCAAAAGAAATGTTGACTTTATTATGAATAAAAGATATTGGTTTGAACTCTAAATCTGAAGGCAAGATACAAAAACAATATAAGGCAGAAGAGGAGGGGTTGATAAGTTGAAGCGGGAAGGAATTCAAAAGAAATGTTGACTTTATTATGAATAAAAGATATTGGTTTGAACTCTAAATCTGAAGGCAAAGTTAACTCTATCACTGATAGAAGAGGATTTTTTTTGTGCCTGACTACACACATTCGCCCTAGTTTTGCCAATGAAGTGCTCTGAGTGCCGTTAAAGAGTCCTTGGAACTGTGCTGAACAGTCTTCTGAAATTCAAACTCCATTAGCTCTTCAATAAATTCAGTATTTATGACCAATTCTCTGTTTCACCTCCTCTGAGGGCTCCTCAGGACTCACAGTCTAACAGTGATGGCCGCAGCCAAACCCAGTACTAAAGTGACAGTTCCTGATTCTGCACGTGCATTCACACTAGACATCTCAAATGCATTCACACTGGACATCTCAAGTTCTATTTGTTTCTGTTCTGTGTCCAGGGACAACCAACCTCTGCATTACACACAAATGCATGAGGCAGTGAGGGTCTTAAACCCTGCTAAGTACAGATGGGGAATGCAGTAATCACACACTGCCCATGAATTTTGTAGACATTGAAGATTTGCCGACATAAGGGGATTTAACAGTAGAATATGGGAGAAAATCTGTCCTGGGAGGTGTCTGTGAGAAGGGTCCAAAATACTGCAGTTCTAGGTTTAGAAACATGAAAAAAGTGCAACTTTATATTAAGCAGTAAATATCTTACACCATTTAAGAACATAAGAACATAAGAAAGTTTACAAACGAGAGGAAGCCATTCGGCCCATCTTGCTCATTTGGTTGTTAGTAGCTTATTAATCCCAGAATATCATCAAGCAGTTTCTTGAAGGATCCCAGGGTGTCAGCTTCAACAACATTACTGCGGAGTTGATTCCAGAACCTCACAATTCTCTGTGTAAAAAAGTGCCTCCTATTTTCTGTTCTGAATGCCCCTTTGTTTAATCTCCATTTGTGACCCCTGGTTCTTGTTTCTTTTTTCAGGTCAAAAAAGTCCCTTGGGTCGACATTGTCAATACCTTTAAGAATTTTGAATGCTTGAATTAGGTCGCCGCATAGTCTTCTTTGTTCAAGACTGAACAGATTCAATTCTTTTAGCCTGTCTGCATATGACATGCCTTTTAAGCCCGGAATAATTCTGGTCACTCTTCTTTGCACTCTTTCTAGAGCAGCAATATCTTTTTTATAGCGAGGTGACCAGAACTGCACACAATATTCAAGATGAGGTCTTACTAGTGCATTGTACAGTTTTAATATTACTTCCCTTGATTTAAATTCAACGCTTTTCACAATGTATCCGAGCATCTTATTAGCCTTTTATATAGCTTCCCCACATTGTCTAGATGAAGACATTTCTGAGTCAACAAAAACTCCTAGGTCTTTTTCATAGATTCCTTTTCCAATTTCACTATCTCCCATATGATATTTATAATGTACATTTTTATTTCCTGCGTGCAGTACCTGCGTGCAGTACCTGCAACAATGTTTGCCACTCCTCCTATTTTTGTGTCATCTGCAAATTTAACAAGTTTGCTTACTATATCAGAATCTAAATCATTAATGTAGATTAGGAATAGCAGAGGACCTAATACTGATCCCTGTGGTACACCACTGGTTACCACACTCCATTCTGAGGTTTTTCCTCTAATCAGTACTTTCTGTTTTCTACATGTTAACAACTCCCTAATCCATGTACATGTGTTTCCTTGAATCCCAACTGCATTCAGTTTGAGAATTAATCTTTTGTGCGGGACTTTGTCAAAAGCTTTCTGGAAATCTAAATAAACCATGTCATATGCTTTGCAATTATCCATTATCGATGTTGCATCCTCAAATAAATCAAGCAAGTTAGTTAGACACGATCTCTCTTTCCTAAAACCATGCTGACTATCTCCCAGGACTCTGTTACCATATAGGTAATTTTCCATTTTGGATCTTATTATAGTTTCCATAAGTTTGCATATAATAGAAGTCAGACTTACTGGTCTGTAATTACCTGGTTCAGTTTTGTTTCCCTTTTTGTGAATTGGTATTACGTTTGCAGTTTTCCAGTCTGTCGGTACCACCCCTGTATCAAGAGACTGCTGCATGATCTTGGTTAGCGGTTTGTAAATAACTTCTTTCATTTCTTTGAGTACTATTGGGAGGATCTCATCCGGCCCAGGGGATTTGTTTATTTTAAGAGCTCCTAGTCCCTTTAACACTTCTGCTTCGGTTATGCTAAAGTTATTTAATACTTACAATTTGAAAGATAAACATATGTGCTGGACAGAGCGTTCCTTTCAGTGGAAGTATTGAAATAGTATTGTAATTACTATTATAGTAATTCACCTGTACAGGTATCAGCCATGCAAAATTGTGACAGTGTGTGGATTCAGCAGGATTTCTATCCTTTGGAACAATCTCCAGAAATGGCACAGAAGCACTGTGCACAGTATCAGCAAGAACTGGAGATACAGGGTGTCATACATGAGTTTTTTATTATTGTAGCAGACTTTTTTATTATTGTAGCAACGAGACACAATTGGACACTTGTTTCTTGTTTATCTTATTGCTGAAACCCTAGACCCCACTGAGATGTCTATTCAGGGCACAGAGTGCAATGTATTTTTGGAGCTGTGGATTTGATTCAGGAATTCCAGGGAAAGCAGAAGAACAAATCCACACACTGTAAGGAAGCTCTGTGTCAGATGTGGGCAGTGGGCCCTGAATAGGAAGAAATCAAGGACTATTAAGAACTTTATATTAACCATGAAGCATGTAAACCCTGGAACACATGCAAGGTTTTGTGCCTGGGCTCAAAGCTTCGCTGCAGAAAATCGCTTGATGTTTATTGAGTATGACCTAATCTCTGAACGTCCACAGATATTTTCCGAGTTGTGTTAGGTTTTAGTCAATCAAAATGTTGCATGTGGATGAGCAGCATGGTGCCTCAGTGCATCAGTGTGCTTGTGCATTGACCCTCTGCAGGCAGGGATAATGTGCCTGTATCCCAGCACCGAGGCCTTGGCACTGAGAACTGAACTGTACCGCAGCAGTGATGCTGAGAAATTCCAGAGTGCTTTCCAGGGGCAGGATCTACTTTCAGGTGCTTCTTCTTTCCTGCCGCTTTTGCACTCCGCCCTGCCAAATCGCCTGCCTCTATAAATAATAAAGCCATACAATGCTTCTCTGCTGAGATTGTGTATGTCTGTATAAGTAAGAGAGGCTGTGATACAATAGGGATTAGCGGGAGCATCTCTGTACATGTGTGTCCTCCAATCCAGACCACTAACAGTTTTACATGAGGCAGTGGGGTATATTCATATTGTGATTGGTTTGCTATTAGGTAGCAGTTTATCAACAGTACAAACCCAACCCAAACCATGAAAAATACCAGGCACTGCTACTAGAGTTTTCCATATATTGTACACACCAGCTAACCCAAAAGCGCTTAAGCAGGACAACCGCTTTAGCGAGACACTTTAATGGGAACCGATTTTCCCCTATTAAAAACTGGTTTGTAGGCACGATAAAATAAAAAAAAAAACTACATTTCGCTTTAGTGGGATGATTGACAGGCTTTTCCCCAGTGTTGCACTTTGCCTGCACACTGAGAGTTGAACAGCAATTTTAGCAAAAGTTGTACAGCACCGCACTTTCAGTACAAAAATGTCTCAGCAGAGTTTGAACCAACTGATGGATCTCTTTCCCGCTGGAAGCAAAGACAGCAGATAGTGTCTAAGTGTGAGCATGGTGAAAAGCAGGATGCTGATTCGGCAGCAACATTATGTACATTACATATTGCAGACATATCATGTAAATATGTTCAGTAAACAACATTACAGCACTCAAGTAAGATAAATGTTTTTTTTTTTGCTTTAAATACTTGTTCAAGTGTGTTTCTGTGCACTTTATCTGCTGTACTAATCCGTAGTACTGATTGTATTACTAATACACAATAAAGTGACGTGAAGCACTTCGTCGAAGCTTAGCACTAGCAGCTATATATATATATATATATATATATATATATATATATATATATATATATATATATATATATATATAGTAAGGTGGCAGGGGGAGGGTCAGATTCCTCCCTGCCTAAAAACATGTGAAAATGCAAGTTTTAATTTATTTAATTTGTTTGTTTAATTGTATTATTTATTAATTGTTTAATTTTCACCTGCACCTGCCAATTATTAAACATTAGAGCCAGGTGCAGGATATAAAAGGGAAGCAGTCAGTCTGCTCGAGGCTGCTGCTGCTGCTGTGGAGTGAAGAGCCCGACTGAAAGTTGTAAAGGTCTGTTTAAAACCTACGTTTGGTTTTACAAAAATCTGTATTAGCGTTTGTTTTTGTGTTATATGTCAGGTAAACAGCTTAGCTGTCCTGTGTGTTAGTCAGGGACCTGCATATGTTTAGTTAGTGCTCCGAGGGAGCTAGGGGTTTGTTTGTTTGTTTTTTGTTTGGTTCTGAATAAAAGTGTGCATAAGCGCTTTAAAAATCTAAGTTTTTATCTCTGGGTCACATTTTTAAAAGGGGCATGAACCCAAATTACGGCCAGCCTGTATATATATATATATATATATATATATATATATATATATATATATATATATGTGTGTGTGTGTGTGTGTGTGTGTGTATTATATATATATATATATATATATATATATATATATATATATATATATATATATATATAAAACGGTTGAGTGTGAACAGCCAATCAGCTTCTAGATCTAGCGGGCTTCTATTTTGCATAGATGGAAATTTGAAATTCTTCACTGTGAATTAAATTTTAAATTAATCTGCCCATAAAGACATTCTAATCTGATAACATAAAAAGCTAATTAAACATACTTTCTGACGCTGGTCTTGAGGTGTTATTGGCATGATGATAATGCAAGGCTTATTTCTATAGCAAACCCTGAGCGTTTCTCAGTTCTTGGGATACATAACTCCAGTCACGGTCATCTGCCACATGGGAGAGCCTGCATCGACGGGCTCTACTGCTTAAATATATCGTCTCGAGTTATAAAAGTCTTGTAAATAGGTTTAAATGATCGCCATTGAGCTATAGTTTAATGTGTCAAGGTTTCATACCATATCAACCCCCCCCCCCCAAAAAAAAGTATGATAGCTAGTGAGTGTTGGAACCTGTTCAATTTTAGTGTGCACAAAGCCGGAGTCTGAAACCTCCAATATCTGTATTTGTTTTTGTTTTAATTGTAAGGGTTTGGCTCAATCCCTATGGATTATTCAGCTGATGCCTTTTACTTGAACCTTGTAACAATAAAATTCACATAATATCCAAACATATTAAGACATGAGAACCACTGGCTATTACAAATTATCTTTAGTTACTCTGTATGATAGCACAACTGTGTCCGTGTTCCTTGGATCTGCAGTCTTAGATCTCCAGTGTATGCTATATATGTTTCTGGATTCTTGAACCACACTCTTTGCAAAATGCCATTCCATTACATATCAATGGAATCCATTCCACTCATATCTAAAATATGGGTCTCATTCTGAGAAACAAATAAGTACAAATGAAATTGTAAGCAATGTAAGCTAGACACCCAGCTAGCCCCTCCTCTGCTTCAGGTTCAGATTGTTAAGTAATGCAAGAAGAGACAGACTTCTCTAAAACATCAGATTTAACATCTGCCAGTACTTAAGATTGCTGGCAATTGGGAAAATTACACTGGGAACAAAAGAGTTATCAATCATTCGCACTCCATTACAGGCACTCTGGCTGGGAAAGTGATTGTAGAAATTGATCTCCGGCACTCAGACAGGTTGAAAGCGCTGTGGGGTGCTTGTTAGTTTTGTTTAAGATGGGAAGTTGTTCACTTATACCTGACACAGCAGACTGATGATCTAAGCTCAAAGGAAAGAAAAACATACTGTAGTTAATTTGTTCTCTGCTTGTGTATGTCCTTGTTTAAATGTACATAATTATACAAAAAGAAAAAAATAGGTCCTGTTATTTTGAAGTGATTATTGCAATACAACAAAATAGCAAATTATTTTCTCATAAAGACAACAAGGTAGTTCTCACTTGTAAGCTGCAGTCCCCTCATTTAAAATGCACGAGATCTGTCTGAGGAGCTGCTCAGTGTTCTTTGAATAGCAGGAGCCTTGAGTAAAACTGCCTTAGATATTTATAAATGTATAAAATCTGGAGATTTCAGCAAATTGCATGAAAGGACATGTCAAAGGAAAAAAAGAAAAATAAGCAAACTGATTAGCACTTCTGGAATGCTAATGTTTTGAGTAATGTTAATATTTGTTAATTCAGAGCACATTTATTACCAAGTTTATATTTACTCTCTGTTTTTATACGGTGGAGAGAGATTAAAATGTTTGGGTTTTTTTTCAGTCTATTCAGGATGGGATTTAGAAAAGAGATTTGGTAACACTGTAGATTAAGTTTCTGTAAAAATAACCATTTTCTGATATAATTATATACTTACATATATCATGAAAAAAGATTTCCACATTAAGTACATTGTAACTATGCATAATAACATTGTAATTATGTGTAAGTACACACGTATTTGCTAAGTAACTACTATGTAAATACAGTGCACAGCAATAAGAGATACTTAATGCTGCACCAATTCATACTTGATACATGACAGCATTTCAGTCAGGACAATCTTGCTTTAAATAACCACCTTTATTAAAATGTAAAATGTCATAGATTTCAAAAAGCCTTGACAATGGGTGAAGAAAAGAAAGTAGAGTAAAAATAGTCACAGCCTCGTCCTTCGGAGCATCCTGGTGCTGCCTGCTAGAAAACAAGCAATAAAATAATAAATCTATGCACCGTGTTCATCCTGGTGAACAAAAAATATTTGGCAGAGGAGCATCGTATAACCCCTGTCCCTGTCCCCTCTGGACGAGGCTGGGAGTGAGGTGGTGGTGGTTGGGAAGGAGGTGGTAATTCAAAAGCACGGCAAGACTGAGTTTGCAAAATAGGTTTATATATATATACACTAAACAAAAATATAAATGCAACATGTAAAGTGTTGGTCCCGTGTTTCATGAGCTGAAATAAAAGATCCCAGAAATTTTCCATATGCACAAATAGCTTATTTCTCTCAAATTCTGTGCACAAATTTGTTTACATCCCTGTTAGTGAACATTTCTTTTTTGCCAAGATAATCCATCCACCTGACAGGTGTGGCATATCAAGAAGCTGATTAAACAGCATGATCATTACACAGGTGCACCTTGTGCTGGGGACAATAAAAGGCCACTCTAAAATGTGCAGTTTTGCCGCCACCAACGTCTTTTTAGAGAATTTGGCAGTACGTCCAACCGGCCTCACAACCGCAGACCACATGTAATCACTGCAGCCCAGGATCTCCACATCCAGCTTCTTTGCCTGCAGATCGTCTGAGACCAGTAACCCAGACAGCTGATGAAACTGTGGGTTTGCACAACAGAAGAATTTCTGCACAAACTGTCAGAAACCGTCTCAGGGAAGCTCATCTGCGTGCTCATCATCCTCACCAGGGTCTTGACCTGACTGCAGTTCGGCGTCGTAACCGACTTCAGTGGGCAAATCCTCACCTTTGATGGCCACTGGCACGCTGGAGAAGTTTGCTCTTCACGGATGAATCCCGGTTTCAACTGTACAGGGCAGATGGCAGATAACGTGTATGGCGTCGTGTGGGCGAGCGGTTTGCTGATGTGAACAGAGTGCCCCATGGTGGCGGTGGGGTTATGGTATGGGCAGGCAAAAGCTACAGACAACGAACATTATTGCATTTTATCGATGGCAATTTGAATGCACAGAGATACCGTGACGAGATTCTGAGGCCCATTGTCGTGCCATTCATCCGCTGCCATCACCTCATGTTTCAGCATGATAATGCAAGGCCCCATGTCGCAAGAATCTGTACACAATTCCTGGAAGCTGAAAATGTCCCAGTTCTTCCATGGCCTGCATACTCACCAGACATGTCACCCATTGAGCATGTTTGGGATGCTCTGGATCGACATGTACGACAGCGTGTTCCAGTTCCCGCCAATATCCAGCAACTTCGCACAGCCATTGAAAAGGAGTGGGACAACATTCCACAGGCCACAATCAACAGCCTGATCAACTATGCGAAGGAGATGTGTCGCGCTGCATGAGGCAAATGGTGGTCACACCAGATACTGACTTATTTTCTGATCCACGCCCCTACCTTTTTTTTTTTAAGGTATCTGTGACCAACAGATGTATATCTGTATTCCCAGTCATGTGAAATCCATAGATTAGGGCATAATGAATTTATTTCAATTGACTGATTTCCTTATATGAACTGTAACTCAGTAAAATCTTGGAAATTGTTGCATGTTGCGTTTTATATTTTTGTTCAGTGTGTGTGTGTGTGTGTGTGTGTGTGTATATATATATATATATATATATATATATATATATATATATATATATATATATATATATATATTATTATATATATATATATATATATATATATATAATATATATATATATATATATATATATACACACACAGCTCTGGAAAAAATTAAGAGACCACTGCAACATTATCAGTTTCTCTGGTTTTACTATTTATAGGTATGTGTTTGGGTAAAATGAACATTTTTGTTTTATTCTATAAACTACTGACAACATTTCTCCCAAATTCCAAATAAAAATATTGTCATTTAGAGCATTTATTTGCAGAAAATGACAACTGGTCAAAATAACAAAAAAGATGCAGTGTTGTCAGACCTCGAATAATGCAAAGAAAGTAAGTTCAGATTCATTTTTAAACAACACAATACTATTGTTTTAACTTAGGAAGAGTTCAGAAAACAATATTTGGTGGAATAAACCTGATTTTCAAGCACAGCTTTCATGCGTCTTGGCATGCTCTCCACCAGTCTTTCACATTGATGTTGGGTGACTTTATGTCACTCCTGGCGCAAAAATTCAAGCAGCTCGGCTTTGTTTGATGGCTTGTGACCATCCATCTTCCTCTTGATCAGGTCAGGTCAGGAGATTGGGCTAGCCATGACAGGGTCTTGATCTGGTGGTCCTCCATCCACACCTTGATTGACCTGGCTGTGTGGCATGGAGCATTGTCCTGCTGAAAAAATCAATCCTCAGAGTTGGGGAACATTGTCAGAGCAGAAAGAAACAAGTTTTCTTCCAGGACAACCTTGTACTTGGCTTGATTCATGCGCCCTTCACAAAGACAAATCTGCCCGATTCCAGCCTTGCTGAAGCACCCCCAGATGAGTCCAGTTTTCAGCTTACAAGCCACAGTGTCTCGCACCCACTGTGAAATGTGATGGAGGATCGGTGATGATCTGGGGGTGCTTCAGCAAGGCTGGAATCGGGCAGATTTGGCATGAATATATATGGCATACCACATGTTTAATTTATTCTGTTTCACTTATTCATATTCTACCCTCATTCAATAGGATGGAAAGGCACTTTAAGGTGTCACTAATATTTGATCTATGTAGGGATCCACTGAATGACTCTTGTGTCACCATGCAATGCTTTATCAACAGACCTACAATATTGAGAACATAACCTTCAATACTGCAAAATTGTTGTTTTACAAAATCATCGATTTCAGTCTGATGGGCACACTGTAATAACCGTTACAGTTCAATGAGTGAACACGGCCTGTAAAATATTGTCACTGTTTTTACAGATACATATTTATGATGAAACCTTGTCTGGGCATACTAGTACAACTGAAAAGAGCGTCAGAATCTGTGAGTATATGAAGACAGCTATCCATCTAGCTGCATGTCAGACTTATATTTTTTAATTTGCCTACAGCAGATACAGGTCTGAGGGATCTAAGTTTGAATTTATTATAAGCAGCCATTAACAGACTGGTAATGTCACCTATTCTCTTTTATAACAGAAATTCATGATTTATTCTATTTGTCTATTACCCAGAAACTGACAAGCAACTGGTGCTGTTCTTCATCTGTTAGCCCACGCAGCTATGTCAATTGATGTTGAGATACACAGAAAATGAGTACTTCAGCCATTCGAGAAGTCTGCACTTTATATCTCAACATAACTGAACACTCTGAACATGTTCTTACAAAATGAAAGCGATAATGTACAAACAGTTAAATTTGTGAACGAATGTTAGTATTTAACACACAATCAAACAAGAACAAACACAGCTCTCTGGTGCATAAGTACAGTCAGTGTAAGGGGCCGTACTAACACAGCTGCGTCCCCTTTGTAGTGCTAGACTCCACCCTGTGATCAGCCCGGTGCCGCTTTCTATCCAATCACTGCCAGACTCCTCCTTGTGATCAACCCGGCTCCGCGCTCAATTAAATCACTGCCAGACTCCTCCCTGTGATCAGCCCGGTGCCGTGTTCAATCCAATCACTGCCAGACTCCTCCCTGTGATCAGCCCAGTGCCGTGTTCAATCCAATCACTGCCAGACTCCTCCCTGTGATCAGCCCGGTGCCGTGTTCAATCCAATCACTGCCAGACTCCTCCCTGTGATCAGCCCGGTGCCGTGTTCAATCCAATCACTGCCAGACTCCTCCCTGTGATCAGCCCTGGCGCTGCACTCAATCCAATCACTGCCAGACTCCTTCCTGTGATCAGCCCTGGCGCTGCACTCAATCCAATCACTGCCAGACTCCTCCCTGTGATCAGCCATGGCGCCGATCTCTATCCAATCACTGCCAGACTCCTCCCTGTGATCAGCCCGATGCCGCTCTCTATCCAATCACTGCCAGACTCCTCCCTGTGATCAGCCCGGTGCCGTGTTCAATCCAATCACTGCCAGACTCCTCCCTGTGATCAGCCATGGCGCCGCTCTCTATCCAATCACTGCCAGACTCCTCCCTGTGATCAGGCCGGTGCCGTGTTCAATCCAATCACTGCCAGACTCCTCCCTGAGATCAGCCCGGTGCCGCTCTCTATCCAATCACTGCCAGACTCCTCCCTGTGATCAGCCATGGCGCCGTGCTCAATTCAATCACTGCCAGACTCCTCCCTGTGATCAGCCTGGTGCCGTGCTCAATCAAATCACTGCCAGACTCCTCCCTGTGATCAGCCCTGGTGCTGCGCTCAATCCAATCACTTGCCAGACTCCTCCCTAGGTATACTAGGTAGACTTTCAACTCAGATCCATTCTGTCCCTGTCACAAGGATATATTGAAATAAAACCATGGTCAAACATAGTAGTACTGTCCTGGTGTCATATCATAATTGTTTTATACACATTTGCTAATTTTGTCAAGGAAGAAATAAATGACAATCATTAGGATGTGAGACTGTCACAAAGACGGCAGAGTGGAGATGTCAGAACCAGGAAATGAATACATAAAGACAGGACAGATGAGGTGAAATGATGAAGATGCTTGCTTGAGCCGGTTTATTGCAAATAAAAGGTTTAAACAGACAAAAGGCAGGACACGGCACTTTACGTCAAAATCAACAGACAAACAAAACTGACTATACTAAACAAACACGGTGAGCAGATCGACTCACTAACAAACACGATGAGTTTAAATAAACAAGTATCGTGCTGGTCCCACCAGCACGCAATAGCAATTGATTTTAAATTTTACTCTTTACTCTTACTCTTTCTCCACCTCCTCTCTCTCCCGTTCCCTACTTACCGAACACACAACCCCAAGTGAGTAAAACATGCATCTATATATACTGTTGTGCTGGGATTCAATTACCAATTAATTATTCACTTGAATCCCAGCACGTCAATTAATTATGTGCAACCTTGTGCTCACATATTAAATACTTTAAATGCACATGATGTACAATCCCGTGCCTAAATACAATTATACATTTTTAAACACACGTGAAACACAGACCCGTTTATATCCCGTGTACCAATGCCTATACACCAACATTTAACACACCACACACAACATATACAGAAAATACACAAAGGGGCAGGCACTTTGTCACAGAGACCTATGCATCACATTTAAATGTTCCACTTCTGCATCCTGACAAATATCAGAACAACATTGTATTATCAATCATGTGTAAAAATGGAACGAATCCCACATCCAGAAGCCTGAAACCCGATCCTGGTTCAAGCTTTGAGTTGGGGGTAAATCTAATTCCTAATACTCTGCTAATGAACCAAATGATGTGAGCAAGAAAGCACCCTAATAGCAATGCATACACCCATCTGAAGAGCACTGCATGCATGGAGCACCCTAATAGCAATTCACATGCCCATCTAAAGAGTACTGCATGCATGGAGCACCCTAATAGCAATGCACACGCCCATCTGAAGAGTACTGCACGCATGGAGCACCCTTATAGCAATGCACACATCCATCTGAAGTGCACTGCACGCATGGAGCACCCTAATAGCAATGCACACATCCATCTGAAGTGCACTGCACGCATGGAGCACCCTTATAGCAATGCACACATCCATTTGAAATGCACTGCACGCATGGAGCACCCTTATAGCAATGCACACATCCATCTGACGAGCACTGCACGCATGGAGCACCCTTATAGCAATGCACACATCCATCTGAAGAGCACTGCATGCATGGAGCACCCTAATAGCAATGCACACGCCCATCTGAAGAACACTGCATGCATGGAGCACCCTAATAGCATTGCACATGCCCATCTGAAGATCACTGCATGCATGGAGCACTCTAATAGCAAAGCACACATCCATCTGAAGAGCACTGCATGCATGGAGCACCCTTATAGCAATGCACACATCCATCTGAAGAGCACTGCATGCATGGAGCACCCTAATAGCAATGCACACATCCATCTGAAGAGCACTGCACGCATGGAGCACCCTAATAGCAACGCACACATCCATCTGAAGAGCACTGCATGCATGGAGCACCCTAATAGCAATGCACACATCCATCTGAAGAGCACTGCATGCATGGAGCACCCTAATAGCAATGCACACATCCATCTGAAGAGCACTGCACGCATGGAGCACCCTAATAGCAACGCACACATCCATCTGAAGAGCACTGCATGCATGGAGCACCCTAATAGCACATGCCCATCTGAAGCACTGCATGCATGGAGCACCCTAATAGCATTGCACATGCCCATCTGAAGATCACTGCATGCATGGAGCACTCTAATAGCAAAGCACACATCCATCTGAAGAGCACTGCATGCATGGAGCACCCTTATAGCAATGCACACATCCATCTGAAGAACACTGCATGCATGGAGCACCCTAATAGCAATGCACACATCCATCTGACGAGCACTGCACGCATGGAGCACCCTTATAGCAACGCACACATCCATCTGAAGAGCACTGCATGCATGGAGCACCCTAATAGCAATGCACACGCCCATCTGAAGAACACTGCATGCATGGAGCACCCTAATAGCATTGCACATGCCCATCTGAAGATCACTGCATGCATGGAGCACCCTTATAGCAATGCACACATCCATCTGAAGTGCACTACACGCATGGAGCCGTACTGACAGCTATGATGGTATTGGAATAAATAATAAAGACAGACAGAAAGAAAGATATTCTTGTCTTGTTGGTCCAGTAGCCCTACCAGTCATTCTGTTTTACACTTGGGACCCATTCTGAAACAGCAGAGTAATACCATATCATGCCTTCGGAGCATTGAACTCAAGTTCTCCCCAACCTTTTGCACTGAATTAGTGCGACTCCATTGATGTGAAGCTACCCATTACACTTCAGAGTGGATGGCACCTGAGAGAAGCTGTTTTCTCTCCCTCTCCACAGCTAATTGGCCCACAGAGACCTCCCTGTGTGCAGATCTGTCCAATCAGACAAGCCCTCCTCCAGGCAATGTGCTGAAGTGTAGACAGCACTTTATCTGTTCTTTTCTGCACTACTGACACCAATTAAATTGATAGCAGTGACATTATGGTATGCTCCTTCTAGTGAGCAGATCAGTGTAGGAAATACAGATTATTTTTTAGTTTAAAAAAAAAAAAAATCTCATCTAGGTCACATTGTTTTTTAAAACTGTGTAGGAATGAAAATGTAATTATTGTGGCTTTTCAGATATCTTTGTACACACAATTGTTTTAAACAGTAAACAAATCATGTTTGTTAATATCAACAAACAATATAATACTTAATATTATGATACAACTGTAATTATAAAACTTTTCATTTAAAAAAATCTAAATAGCCACACTGATTCCAGAATTCAGAAGCTCTCTACACAGTCTACCACCAGCATCTCTTCTTTTGTAAAGCAGTGAAGCCAAATGAAACTGTTTTCTAAATTACTATACATGAAACAATGAGTTGAGCCAACACAGACCGGCACTGTAGTGCAAATCTCTGCAGCTTGTGGCAGGACCGTTTGCTGTGATTTGAACTGGTACATAATCTTTACCTTTGGTTACCTTTTTTGTCTTTATTATTATTATTATTATTATTATTATTATTATTATTATTATTATTATTATGCTGATGAAGCCAGGTTATCAGCGTGCCTTAGAAGAGTGTGTGTTTGGATACCAACAGCAAAGATGTTGTGCTATTATTGTGTATTTAAATATCTAGACTTAGAAGTCACTAATGCTTTATCATCTCGTTTTTGATTGTGTCCTTGGAGAAATCAAAGCTAGCAGATGCATTACACATTCATGCTGTTCCGCTGCAGACATGCCGGTTCTAATTAACACAATTAGCATGTACACCTGGGCTCCAGATAGTACATTAGCAACATTTAAAGGGCCTTATGCTGACAAACATGCTGTCTGGTTTGACATTTCTACTAGAAATTACTTATTTTATTGGTAATTAGCCGGAATATATAGGGTTTCATTTTTTTTTATTTTATTTTAAGTGTAATATAAAATTGCAGGATGTCAAATAATGATCTGGTTGTATTATTCAAACATCTAAAATTTTACATTAACTAATAATCCCGCCCCCAGATTGAACAGGATTGGTTGTGTACGGTAGGCCGGTGAACTATTTGCACTTGAATTTCACATATACATGAACTCCCTTCCTAATCCTAATTGCTATTCATTGCTATTCCTACATCGCCCCACACCCCCCCCCCCCCCCCACACACACACACACACACACACATATAGTATACCTGTTTTATCTATCCATTCTTGGGTTTGTCTATCGACCCGTTTCCATTTACCACTGGGACTCACTTAAAAGGGATTTGAAATCAGACAGACATTCATCTCCATCAGCAACAGATCAGGATCAAGTCGATTTCAATTGGGACCCAGATGCACTGCAGGATTGCAGAAATCAGACTTGCATCAATGCTGGAAGCTACCCTAATCACTGTCTAATAGTATTTAAATCTTATTGGCATATGTACTGGCAGAACTTGAGGGCTGTGCATATATTATATACTGTCAGGGAAATATTGGAGGTTGCTGAATTAATTTATATATACAGTGCTCCCTCGCATAACGCGGGTCTCGGAGACACACTATATCAGTGTTATAACCAAAGAGCATTACAAACGGGGGAGGGGCTGAGGGCGCTGTGGGACTGTCACAAGGATGGCTGCAGTGGGTGATGTCAGACCAGAAACAGGAACCAACACAAAATAAACAGAGAGGTGGAGTTTGGTGAAGCTGAGCGATTGTTTGCACTCAGCATTTAATAATGAAACAGACAGAAAATAAAAGGTTGTAAAGACAAACAAAACACAGGACATGGCACTGGCAGCCAAAACAAAGAGACAAACAAAAACAAACTGCACAGACAAACACGGTGAGCTGCTAATATTATATATGTTATATTTTTTTACTTTCTCCTCTCTACACCCATTCTCCACTCACCGTACACACAACCCTGAGTGAGTGAAAATATGCTGCTTTTATGCAGCTGTACCGAGACTCGGTTGCTAATCAATCATTCAATTGGAGTATCGGTACAACTGCACGTGAATTAATAAGTGCAATTCCCCTTTTCTCACATATTACTACATTTTACCTACACATGAAGTGCTGTGCAATCCTCATGCCTAAATAAAAATATACATTTTAAACACTTGTGCTCGTTACCCATATTACATCCCGTGTACCAATGACTATACACCAACATTAACACAAAATATGCAACATACCACAGAAATACACACAGGGGCGGGGCAGCATTGCCACAGAGACACATAACAACATCTGACTAAAATACAAAATAAAATAACTCCCTCTCTATACACACATATAGTGAAGCAAAAATGTAACTTTCCATGAATTAACCACGCATAAAGCACCATGTAATCACTATATTTAAAAAAAAAAAAAAAAAAAAAAGTTTACAACCCACTTGTGGGTCATTTGAATTAGCAGTTTTTAAACTATAAATACCCTGTCTAGATGGCGGTCGGGAGTTCAGTTCAAAGCTACAGACAAGCAAACCAAGTGCGAGAACGAGAGCGGGTCAGGCGAGGGGAAGAGGGAAAGGGCTCGCCCCAGGTTCGGCTGCCGGAGCTGGGCTGAAGCTGAAGCATCTCTTTTCGCAAAAAAGTAAACACATTAGGAATGATATGCATGTAATAGCCCTAATATTTATTTTGTTAGAAAATTAATGTTGAATAAGATGTCTGTGTTATAAAGTGCCAGCACAGCTTTTCTTCAGTTCAGAAACTGTATCAGAAGGGAGAGACAGAAAAGGAAGTTAGACTGAGAAGTTGTTTACAGTTTGAACAACACCAGTACCGTGTTTATAGCCAGGGAGCACTGTAGTAATTATGCAAAAACCTCATGCATCTTTGCCTTGTGTGTAATGTCCAGTTGCAGACTGGATTTGTATACAGCCGATGGAAACAGCACCTACCCCAGTGGAACTAAATGAGGTTGAGTTGTACAGACACTGTGTATGGTTGGGCTAGAATTTGAAGTGAAAATTCAAATCATTTTTGCATTCAAGGAAAATGACAACAGTCAATGTTGCAATAATAATAATAAGGTCAAAGCAAGCAAAAGGTAAAGTGGAGCAAAGTGTCAGCCAAAGTGAGAGAGAAAGAGAGAGAACCTGCAGACGCCTAACACAAGTTCATTAGAGAGAATGACTTCAAACAACCTGTCCCAAAACAACTGCAAAAAGGAGAAATAATTCTGTTCAAATGAGAGGTCATGCTTAATGTACTCCCTATTTAGTGAACCTTGAATTTTGATCAAAGCTAAATGGAAGAAAAACAAATGTATGCGGCATCTTCTGACAGAATAATTCAATTCATTAATTGTCAAAAAAAAAACAGTTTATGGTTATAGTATTATTTAAGAACTCAGTATGGTGTGTATTGGGTGAGACACCTTTTACAGCACCACTCTTTCACTTTCTAATACAATAGAGTTACAGAATGAAATGTAGAATGCCAAACCATTGCCTTAAATGACCAAGTTTAAAGGTTACAGTTAATTAAACAGCAATTAAATATTAAATATAAATCGATATTTGTAATAGTTGCCAACTGTACATCATTATTAAAGTTCTGTTAAATCTTCAATATGTGTTAATGAGTCAGTCAATAATGAATGAGCCTTTTACTGTTTATAAATTCATCTTGGATTGTGCCAGGATGTGAACACAGTAGTATTTATTTCATTCTACCTTAACTCTCAATAAGAATACTAACTGCAAATGACAAAAAATAAATACATGAATAAATAAATACCATGTAACCGGGGCCCACAACAACTTGATCTGGATTTTAAAATCAGCAGAGAAGAGGTAACGTCCAGCTCAATCTGTGTGTTTTCTGTCCAATTCCCATTTGGATGTTTCCCAAGTTGCCTGTTATTTCTATTGCAATCTGGTGACCAATGATTGGGCAGGGTTGAGGCAATAGAACCTTGATTTGGACAACTTTTAAGGTTTTCATTCTGTCCATATAACAGACAGAATATGAAAGCGTTCACCATGAAGGTTAAGGGTGAGTCACTGCCCTGTCTGGTTGTGTACAATAGACACATCTGCCTGGTGGCTGTGTGAAACAAATCTGGGAGTGTCAGTTATGTGGGCAGGTGTCCATACCAAGCACCTATGCCAGGTATTCTTATATAAACAGAGAACTTCTGACCCCTAATAAACCCTCTGTGGTGTTTCATCAGGGCTTGCAAGAGGATGCATGCATGGGCCTTCACCCTTTAATAAAATACTGGAATGCATTAAATGGCTTTAGGCTGCCAGCTCGAAGGTTGTTGTTATTTAAACCCCTTATTGTGTGTAGAGGCCAAGCCCTTGTCTTCAGATTCTCAATAATTATGAACCTCACTGAGCACTAGCTTTGTCAGAGTCAGGAAGTTCATCATACTCTGCAGCAGAGACAAAAAGACCTCCATGGCCTCAAAAAGCATGATTAATCCCTGCTGGCACACTCTCTATCTATTGGAATTATTGGCCATAAAGGGCAGCCATGCATAGGTTTATACAAATCTGCTAAATCCATTCCCACACCCAAGCCAAATGGACTTGTAAAATTGGTTCTTACAAAATATTTACTGAAGTCCTTCGCTAGAATTCTACTAGGGAGATTCTGGGTGCTTTTGAAATCACAGATTTCTGCATGAACTCAGCGTCTATTGTTTGGTAACTGTAAAAGGTTTGTCTGGGGTCATTTGTGCCATATCACACCGGATCCCAGATCTGGTATCTTTTTGTCTGACGTGCAAGAATTATTGAGTTTTCAAATGCTGCAAAAAATAACTGCATATAACGTACAATTTAAAAAAATAGATTTTCTGATACATGAATTAACTGACAAAGGTGTACTGTAACAAATATTTCAGGATACAAAATTTATGAGTAAAAAAATGTCATTTTTTTTTTTTTTTGCACCCCAAATGGCAAAATGGCAAAACGGCAAAAGGTCTAAGATGGGTAGCTGAGCAGGCATGGGCAGCATAAAAACTGTCTGCAAAACTGTTAGTGATGTGTAAAACTATACAGCTCTATACAGACACACACACAAAAAAAACTGTTTGAGTCTCTTAATGGCAGATTTACTACACAGCAATTAAGAAGAAAACAAATATGTACTAAACTTTCAGAAGGTGCAGCTGTGTACAGTTTTGTGGCAGTGATGAAAATAAGACGCAGTATAAGGGTTCAAATGACTTCCCCAGTTCACACAATGGATCAGAGATCATCCGAATGACTTCCCTAGTTCACACAATGGATCAGAGTTCATCTGAATGACTTCCCCAGTTCACACAATGGATCAGAGTTCATCTGAATGACTTCCCCAGGTCACAGAGTGAATCAGAGTTCATCTGAATGACTTCCCCAGTTCACACAATGGATCAGAGTTCATCTGAATGACTTCCCCAGTTCACACAATGGATCAGAGTTCACCTGAATCTGATCTTCCCTAAAACAATTCTCTCTAGTTTGCACCCCCCCTCTCATGTTTCGCTAAGGGTTTCCTTGCCATTACAGCCCTACTGATATTGTATTGCTTAATAATAATAATAATAATAATATAATAATAATAATAATAATAATAATAATAATAATCATCGTCATCATCATCAGAATGCGTGCATTCCAAAAAGGTAACTAATGCTGCTCCCATTATTTCTCAACTCTTTAACAAACAGATTTGAAATGTTAAAGCCGGGACAAGAAAATATTTGGTAAATTAAGAAAATGGCTATAGATAAGAATTGTATTTACAAGTCTTCCTTAGTTTTAAAATGTACTGTTTGATTTAAAACATTCAAAGCTTGCTAGGGGTAAAACCCAATGACTATCTTGAGTATTATCATTGATTCACACCTTGGATTAAATTGAAGTGAAAATCCTTACATTCTCTGATAAGATTAAGGTAATTGATTGTCAAACACAAGTCTGATGTATCTTGAATGACCTGAAGAATAACCAAGAAGATGCTCACTTTCAGATCAAAGTTGTTCAGTTTTATTTCCACGGTTCTTCTCTGTTTTATATGTAATCTGAGGAACAGAGCTTTGGTGGCACAGTGCCCAGTCAGAACTATTAAACGATAATTAAGGTGATATTATTGTTATTAAGACATTGTCAAAATGTTTGTACAGTACTAACTGTACATTAAAGATAAATTTAGCTGAAATGGAAACAGTGCAAAATACACAGAGGTTGAGCTCCTTGGAAACAGCTACAATACCACTGTCTATGGTAAGAAACAGCTGATTGAAACTGATTTAATGTGACAAGTCTGTAAGGTGTTTAAATGGTTCTAGAGAAATACATGACGATTTCTGCATCCACATTTTTTGTGAAGTCTAGAATACATAACTGCCTGCTGACCGAGCATTGGCGGCAACCTTCTATCAACATCTGTCATATTTGCTTTCTTGCCCACTGTACCTGAAACTGGCATGAAATGGGTCTCTAAACCATTTTTTTACTATGGTCTTCTAGCAACATTTCCTTGAAGGCAGTTACTTAGGAAATATGTGCAAGCTCTATTTTTCCACATATTTTAGAAATACCAAGTATTACTGCTAGGTTTATGAGAACACATTTTTTTCTTGTTTTTGTCTTGATAACATGATATCTGGTTTTACACTTGGTTAAAGAAATCTCCATGATTTCAGACTGTGGGTACTTCCCGAGTCATTTCACCTGCAGAGCGAGATTGTCCCCACCTCTTCGCTGGCTTCTTTCCTGTCAATAGCCAGTCAGCTGCTTCCCCTATTGACTGACATGCTTTCAGCCAATAACAAGCTTTCACCCAGAAGACACTTCTGTGGTAAAAGGACCCAGGAAGTGCAAGTTCAGAAGACAACCTGAGAATAAGGCACGAGAGTAGTATCATGTTATCATGTTTTAAAATGCCTATGTGGTATAAAGTGTTTTTCTTTCAAAACTACATATTTAAGATCTTTGTAGCTAATGGGATTACAAAATGGCTGATATTTATGGCATTATTGTGTTCGCTATATTACTTTAAAACTTATGAAGCACCTAAGTCAAATTTAGGTTTTAAAAGATGTACTCCACACTCCACTCCACAAACAAGTACCGTAGCAATTCTTATTTCTAGTTTCTTTTTAATTCTCTCTCTCTCTCTCTCTCTCTCTCTCTCTCTCTCTCTCTCTCATTCTCCCTGAACACCCAACCCTGAGTGAGTGAAACATTCACCTCTTTTATGCAGCTGTACCGAGATTGGATTTGCTAATCAATCATTCAATTGGAATCTGGGTACATCTGCACGTGAATTACATTGTGCACTTCCCGTGTTTCAATACAAATACCCCTTTTACTCTGCACGTGAAGCGATTGTGCCATCCTTGTGTCTAAATACAATTATACACTTTATTACACATAACCCCACATTATATCATGTGCACCAATACATATACACCAACATTAATGCACCACACGCAACATATAAACATAAAATATACACAGGGGCGGGGCACACTACCACAGGAAGTGATTCCCATTTATAACTTGAGAGACAATGGAAATGACACCTTAGTACCAATCAAGGAAATAATTTAACAATTCCATTACACTCTATATTGTATTCACAGTGAGGAGGGTGAGCTCCCTGCTTATTATTGATTCTGCTGTTGACTTCTAATAATACAGACTTAGTATCATATTTTATTTGAGAAAAACCTAATTAAATCTGAAGGTAAAGCACTGTCTTTCATTGCCCTCCTTTAAATTCAATGGGGTGCCAGCAATATTGATTACCTATACTGAAGTAATAACATGTTATTGCTTTGTTTTTATTACACACAACTTTAATGAAAAAAATATCAATAATGTCAAAGCGGAGGAAAATCATATTACTGTGCGCATGTTCTCCAAACCAAGAGGAAACACTGCTTGCAGTTGCCTGGTCAGGAAGATTTAATTTCTGACAGTTTTTGTCATTTGTATGGCTGTGCTTGTATAATCTGTTCCAGCAACATTTTGTTATCAGTGTGTTGGATATGCACTCCCCACCAACAAGGGATAGATGAATAGATGCAGGGATGATTAGGGGTAGAGCATTTGTTGCCAGTTTTATCCTAGTCAGACATCTTGCTTACTAAATATCTTGTTATATGTGCATCATCTCATCTACAAATCCATGAAAAAAACATTTTGATACAAAATTCAACTACATTAACTTACAATGGTAACACTTTACATTAAGTGTTGTCTAATTACTGTGCATTTGTATTGTAGTTACTTAGTGTATGTGTACTTACACATAGTTCTATGTCCTAACAGACAGCATGGACAGTGCTGAAATATTTGATAATAACTGGTGAGCAATTTTTTCAATGGGCTCATCCAGTTGATATTTCCCCTGTGCAGTTTATTTTGTGTTTGTTTATTGTTACTTATTGTATTTATGATGGCGTAGCCGTGTGTTTTTGTTTTAAAAAAAAAAAAAAAAACCTTGTGGTAATGTGTGGCTGTCAGTTAGTGTGTTGTTAAACTAGCTGGCAGTTACACAATTAATAAACTCGTGCAGATTGTGGCCGAGGGGTAATAGAATAATTATCAGCTAGTTAAAGCCCTCGGCCACAGTATATAAACACACAGCTCTCTGCACTTCTTGGGGGGTTTTCAGATGAGGAACCAGACCAAGCGAGGAGCGAGCGAGAAAGTAATTTAAAAACTAAGAAACATATAGGAACAGTGAGGACGATTTCCCAGCCTGACCTATTTGTGTTCAAGAGTTGTTTTTTGTTTATTTTTTATTTGTGCTCTGTGCACAAGTGTTTTTTGTTTAAATATTTTATTTGTTTTTGTTGTTAAATAAACAGCGCATGCAGCGTTTTTGAACTACAGTACATTACCTCTGTGTTTTTGTCCCTGCTTCTGGCCTGACGTCACCGCAACACCATATCCTGTCCCAGGGAGTCACCGTAAAACATCTATTAATCGGCTGCCCCAAAAATCTTCCATCCACAGACAAATATGCTTTGTAATACACTATGATTCTGACTGAAGGTAAGCCACTTCTCACAAAAAGGTGATATTAGCAAACACAAACGCCTTCTGAACAAACTAGTGAACAAACATAAAAATGGCAAAATAGGCAAGACACAAAAGAAAAAAAAATGCAGCTCAAGAACACCTGATTCCCTGAAAACCACAGGAAACTCACTGTCTTAAAGTTTAAATTGTGCACTTTGATTACAGTCACGTTATAACTCGTAGTACAGACCAAACTCTGGCAAGAACAAAATTACTCAGCAGAGGTGATATAAAAAAACTGCATGTAGTGAGTGATACATGAGAAATGAACACCCATCCTCGGGATTGGGATGCTTGGATAAACCCCATGCATTATCCCCTATTTTTAAAATATCAGGATAGAGAATATATCTAGACTGTTCTCACTCAGTTGGAACATAAACTTTAACAACCATTCCTGTGCACAAAATGCTTGCTTAAGCTGCTGCAGCAGCTATAGTACAACAGTGCAGTAAGAAAAGCAGCCTCAGAACATAAGAACAAAAGAAAGCTTACAAACGAGAGGAGGCCATTCGGCCCATCTTGCTCGTTTGGTTGTTAGTAGCTTATTGATCCCAAAATCTCATCAAGCAACTTCTTGAAGGATCCCAGGGTGTCAGCTTCAACAATATTACTGGGGAGTTGATTCCAGACCCTCACAATTCTCTGTGTAAAAAAGTGCCTCCTATTTTCTGTTCTGAATGCCCCTTTGTCTAAACTCCATTTGTGACCCCTGGTCCTTGCTTTTTTTTTCAGGCTGAAAAAGTCCCTTGGGTCGACATTGTCAATACCTTTGAGAATTTTGAATGCTTGAATTAGGTCGCCACGTAGTCTTCTTTGTTCAAGACTGAACAGATTCAATTCTTTTAGCCTGTCTGCATATGACATGCCTTTTAAGCCCGGAATAATTCTGGTCACTCTTCTTTGCACTCTTTCTAGAGCAGCAATATCTTTTTTATAGCGAGGTGACCAGAACTGCACACAATATTCAAGATGAGGTCATACCAGTGCATTGTACAGTTTTAACATTACTTCCCTTGATTTAAATTCAACACTTTTTACAATGTATCTGAGCATCTTGTTAGCCTTTTTTATAGCTTCCCCACATTGTCTAGATGAAGACATTGCTGAGTCAACAAAAATTCCTAGGTCTTTTTCATAGATTCCTTCTCCAATTTCAGTATCTCCCATATGATATTTATAATGTACATTTTTATTTCCTGCGTGCAGTACCTTACACTTTTCTCTATTAAATGTCATTTGCCATGTGTCTGCCCAGTTCTGAATCTTGTCTAGATCATTTTGAATGACCTTTGCTGCTGCAACAGTGTTTGCCACTCCTCCTACTTTTGTGTCGTCTGCAAATTTAACAAGTTTGCTTACTATACCAGAATCTAAATCATTAATGTAGATTAGGAATAGCAGAGGACCTAATACTGATCCCTGTGGTACACAGCTGGTTACCACACTCCATTCTGAGGTTTTTCCTCTAATCAGTACTTTCTGTTTTCTACATGTTAACCACTCCCTAATCCATGTACATGTGTTTCCTTGAATCCCAACTGCATTCAGTTTGAGAATTAATCTTTTGTGCGGGACTTTGTCAAAAGCTTTCTGGAAATCTAAATAAACCATGTCATATGCTTTGCAATTATCCATTATTGATGTTGCATCCTCAAAAAAATCAAGCAAGTTAGTTAGACACGATCTCTCTTTCCTAAAACCATGTTGACTGTCTCCCAGGACCCTGTTACCATATAGGTAATTTTCCATTTTGGATCTTATTATAGTTTCCATAAGTTTGCATATAATAGAAGTCAGGCTTACTGGTCTGTAGTTACCTGGTTCAGTTTTGTTTCCCTTTTTGTGGATCGGTATTACGTTTGCAATTTTCCAGTCTGTCGGTACCACCCCTGTGTCAAGAGACTGCTGCATGATCTTGGTTAGCGGTTTGTAAATTACTTCTTTCATTTCTTTGAGTACTACTGGGAGGATCTCATCCGGCCCAGGGGATTTGTTTATTTTAAGAGCTCCTAGTCCCTTTAACACTTCTGCCTCAGTTATGCTAAAGTTATTTAAAACTGGATAGGAACTGGATGACATGTGGGGCATGTTGTCAGTATCTTCCTTTGTAAAAACTTGTGAAAAGTAATCATTTAATATATTTGCTATTTTTTTTTCTTCATCTATGATTTTGCCATTTGTATCTCTTAAACATTTAATCTCCTCTTTGAATGTTCGCTTGCTGTTGTAATATTGGAAAAACATTTTGGAATTGGTTTTAGCTCCCTTAGCAATGTTCATTTCTATTTCTCTCTTGGCCTTTCTAACTTCCTTTTTGACTTGAGTTTGCAGTTCTGTGTACTCTTTCTGCGTACTTTCTTTTTGGTCCTTTTTTAATGCTCTGTAAAGTGCCTTTTTTCGCTGAATATTTTTTTTAATTGATCTATTAAACCATTTTGGCAATTTAGTTTTACATTTAGATTTGTCTACTTTAGGGATATAATTGTTTTGCGCCTCTAGTACTACATTTTTGAAGAACAAGCATCCTTCTTCTGTGGGTGTTTTCTCTATTTTACTCCAATCTACTTCTGTTAGTTTCTGTTTCATACCTTCATAGTTTGCTTTTCTAAAATTGTAAACCTTAGCTTTAGTCATTACTTTTGGGGATTTAAAAAACACTTCAAATGAGACCATGTTGTGGTCTGAGTTTGCCAGTGGTTCTCTGACCTCTGTTTTAGTTATTCTATCTTCGTTATTTGAAAAGACTAAATCAAGGCATGCCTCCCCTCTAGTCGGTGCCTTGACAAATTGTGTTAGGAAGCAGTCATTTGTCATTTCCACCATTTCTATTTCATCCTTCGCGCTACCCACCGGGTTTTCCCATTTTATTTGGGGGAAGTTGAAATCCCCCATTAGCATGGCTTCTGCTTTGGTACATGCATTTCTAATGTCATTGTATAACAGATTATTGTGCTCACTGTCTGAATCTGGCGGTCTATAGCATGCTCCTATTATTATGCCCTTTGAATTTTTATCTGTTATTCTGACCCATGTTGATTCGGCTTGATTTTCTTTGTCCAGGTTTAACACCTGGACTTCAAGACTGTTTCTTATGTATAGCGCCTCCTCTTCTGTCCTGCCTGTCTTTCCTATACAGTGTATACCCACAAATATTATATTCGTCCCCATCACTCTCAGAAAACCACATTTCTGTAACACCTATCACATCATAGTTACCTGTTAGTGCAGTAGCTTCAAGTTCTAGAATTTTGTTTCTGATACTTCTAGCATTTAGATAAATACATTTAATGGTTGTCTTACCTGAGTTGTTGTTCTTGTTTTGATGCGGTCTCCCTTCTGTTTTTTTGTTGATTTCTCCCCCCTTCCTTTCTAGTTTAAATTTAGTGATCCCTATAGAGAGATCCCTATAGAGATCCCTATAGACCAGGCCTATAGTTTGCTGTTCAGCTAAATGTCCCACCTTTTTAATGTGTTGAGATTGCAAAAGCTTGTCAGTGCTGATTTACCTGTGAATCAGCAGTGCCTGCTCTCAATCAGCATGATTGAATACAAAAGGAGATCAAAGCACAGGAGACCGAAGGGGACACATCTCAGCTGGACGTTAGAAACATTGTATACCTCAATTTTCATACACTCAAGCCTCAAGGGGTAAATCCTGAACAAGTGTAATTCATTACAGACTCCAAGCAATTACACCAGTGGCAGCAGCGGCCGCTTTCTTATTTATGCCACCTTTTTTCATCACCTCCCATAAAGGAAAAAGGTGTTAATTAAAGGGACAGTAATACACATTAAGTGTTATCAGAATCATGCACTATTCATTGAGGTTTCTATTATGCATATAGCCTTGTGTGAAGCGTGATTGGCATTTCATTTCTGGATACGTTGTCTCTGTCTCAGTGCTGTATTCTCTGAGCTGCTCCACCACACAGTTCCTCATTGTGCGCTGATTGCTACATATGCCACTAACTGCTAATGAACTTGCATAGGCTCTGCCTGATCGCTTCCCATTTGTATCTCTCCTGAATTAAAGAGAAAAGAAAGTGCACGCAGTTAAAGGGTACCTGTACTCAATATCAAAACTCTCTTTGTGTTCCCCATATGCAATAAATGCTTCTTGCTGCACCGATTTGGTCAACAAATCATGCTTTAGAGATTTTCAATTTCTTTGTCCACTTTCTGGGTCAAGTAACACAGAGCTGACACAGGCACATGATGTCAAGTCTTTGATTTCCCTGATAGGTCAAAGGTTTCTGCATGGGTTTATGGGATACAGTGGTGAAAACCTATAGCTTGCGACATGGGGGAGTGCAAAGCTTTCGGATGCTTGAATAATAAGCATAAAAACAAGACAAAAAAGTTATTTTGTGTGCCAAAACCTATTTATTCAGAACAGGCGATCATAGCAACAAAAAAAAAAAAAAATTACTACATCATTTGAGAACAGAGAATACACTGAAAACCTTTCCATTCGGTCGAATTTCTTTTATGTGTGAGGAACACTTTGAACCTGAATGCTACCAAAGGAGCATGCAGGCAGAGCTTCTGGAGTATGAATGCAAAACAAGGCGAAAACCTAATGCAAGGGTCCCCTGGACTGTGTTTGAGAACCCCTGGTTTAGCACAATGAAATCATCAGAAGGCAGGTCATTGTATATAACTCAATTGTATTTATTAACAATAAGGATTAAACTACATCAAAATGGGCAAGATAAATGACGAGACTAGGTTTAGAGCTGGTTTAGCCTTTTGGTAAATTAATCACAAATATGAATCTTTTATATGCATACCATACATTTGAAGTAAGCAGTACCTCAAGTTTCTAATTTGTAGATTTCTTTGTTTCATTTGGAGAGAATGTGGATGCTCATGAATTATATCAATTTCACATTAGTAAGTTCCACTTGTAAAGAAGTTGTTCATCCTCCCTATTTTCCCAGTTTATAGTGTGTAATTCTTTATAATTAAAAATAAAAAGCATAATTTCATTTTGTTTCTGTTTGTAGGTACTTGTGAACAAGCTTGCCGTTATTTGGGTTTGTGCCCCTTTAAAAAACGTGACCCAGAGATAACAACTTAGATTTTTAAAGCACTTTTGCACACTTTTATTTACAAACAACAAACAAACAAACCCCTAGCTCCCTCAGAGCACTAACTAAACATATGCAGGTCCCAGACTAACACACAGGACAGCTAAGCTGTTTACCTGACGTATAATACTACTAACCAAAATACGCAAAGATCATTTGTCGATCAGAGGCAATCATGTCCACACGGGTCCGATCCTGCAGGTTTAAAGGCAGGTGCAGGAAAGTGTTGACTGCTAGTTAAATAATACATTCAAATTGTTTCACTACAAATGGGTTTGTTTGGTGTTTTAGTGGCACAGGTGTAGAAAGATGGGCCAGGCTTTTCAGCGATGGGCCAGCTGAGAGAATTTGAATACTGAGCTTACCCTAACGTCACCCTAACCCTATCCCTAACCTTAAAGGAAAGAATGAAGTGAAATTTGACATTGGCCCCATCTTTTGGCACCAGGTAAAAAGCATGGCCATCTTTCTGCACCTGTGCCTTTTTAACTTTTCTTAGATTTTTTTTATTCTTTTTCTTCCTGGTTGTTGTCTTAAACAAACTTTTTTTTTTTTTTATTTGCTCCATAGTATAGGTAAACCATACAGCAATAAACAAGAGAGTCTGGATGCTGCTGGTAGGATTTTTAATTGAGAAAAGAACATGTCACATTTTTTTAAATTATTATTTTCCTCAGACAAGCATTAAGTAACAACAGCATCCTACTGGAGTTTGAACACATGCATGTTAATTTAATGCAATTATTAAAGATAGTCAGCACTGAAAGACACATCTGTGAACTGAGTGGGGTACACATTAACTCTGCAGAGACCCTTGGTTGCCAAGCTGCCTGCCAGTGTTTTAAAAAGCTTAATGTGATTTCAAAATCTGCAGGGGGCAGCTATACAACTCTTTGTGCTCCTAAAAGTGAGTTACATGACATGTGAGTACTACAAGGGTTTCCTAAAACATTCCGCTGTATGCATAATATTTTTTGTATAGCATGGGTGTGGTTTTTTATTTGTTGTTGTAATGAAAAGCTTATAAACTAAAATAAATTAAAGAAAGAATGCTACTGATTTTTTTTAATAAAAAAAGGAAAGTAAGTGCTTACAGTTGTTGTGTCCCTCCGTTGTGTAGAGGTGTAATAGGTAAAATAGATCTGTGAAAAGATCTGCTTAATAAGCTGATTGTTTATCTTAACAATAAATGGAAACCACAGACAGTTTTGTAATTTAATGAAGAAACAATGTCTGTCCACAATACAGCTTTACAATCATCCATGGCCTTGCTCCCTGGTGGACTGTCTATAATTCTGCAGACCCCTCTATTTATTGTACATGCTCAACCAATCAGCATGAAGTACATTTAGGACCCTTTTTTTTACCTTATTGGGCAATTGTTTATACAACTTAACACAGATGTTATGCATTTAGTATCACATATCCAACAACAATAATCCTCAGTATACTGTTACTGAACTGAAGTAAGCATACATTTAGAGAGTAAGTCGCAAGGTTCTGAAAAATATAGCGTTACGCAGCCCCACATGTTGCTACAACTGTTTAAATAACGTACTTGTAATTTTTCTTTTCATTGTTAACATCCTGACATCTTTTTACACTTATAACTTTTGAGTCTGTTTCAAAGCTATTTTCAAAATGGCTGCTCTAGTGCACTGGTAGTGAAAGGATTATTGGCCACATTGTTAACAGGTAATGATGTGGTACAGAACAGAAAAGCCAGAGCACTTGTTCTTATGACTCTTCCTGCAGGGATTTAGAGAACAGATCTCAAACCCCAGTGCACTAGATCAGCCATTTTGAAAAGAGCTTTGAAACAGATTTCATTGACTCTGCTTTTATCAAGAAGCTTTAAATCATTATTCAAGCAGAGAACAAAAGTATCCCCCACATGTTTGGAATGAGACACTGTGGCAAAGTGGCTGAGTGGATGCAGGTGCAGGAGTAATGTAGTGCGTGAGTGGAACAGACAGAGAAGATTATAATCCGGTTTGGAAAGGCTTTATTAATTGTATCCAGGTCTGGCGACCAAACAATAATCCCCCGGCAATACACAACAATGTGTACTGCACGGGATAAATAACAATGGGATTGCAGTCCCAAATAATAAGCAAATAATATCCACCCCACAATAGTACATGCACGGTCACCAGTCCTGGGTGCGTGCAGTAGTGCTCGTGGTGGGTAATACAGGTTTATTTCGTGACAGTGGTGAAGTGCTGTTCCAGCTTTGTGCTGGCCCACGGCGACAGCTCCGGAAAAGTGTTATCTGTCTGGTAATTCACAAACAAGACAAATTACTAACAGACACAAAAACAAACAAAACGCTCATGAAACTGTAACTGGGGTATCTTACAGTCCTGCTAGGTTCAAATGCAAAACCAAAGCAAAGGAACAGATTACGATTCTCCGCCCCCATTTATGCTGTCACACATGACCCCTTGGTAAACGAGGGCAACCGCCTCTCCAATCTACGGCTGCCACGTCGTTTCCCTTCTGGGTCAATGCATTTTTGCAACAGAGTCCCGCCCCCTTACAGGCTGGCCGACTTCTCTTGAACCCTGGAAAAAAACGGAACTAAGAATCATTGTATTTGTATTTCTGTCACAGACACCTAATCGTTTTTGTAAAAATCAGCAGAGACATTCAGCATTATACTTATAAGCAGTCCACAAAGCAGCCAATATCATTTACACAGAATCTAAAGATTCTGTGTAAATGATAACAACACGCTATTAGCAGACCCCAATTGTTGAAAGCTACTTTGATTAAGTTTTCACCTTGAAAATAGTCTGACTGGAATAAACAGAAAGGCCACTTATGGGAAGGCCACATGAACACAAACAAAACCTAAGTGTCAGTCTGTGAAGTTAGATAAAGCGAACATCCCTTGACCTTCAACAGTGGTGTGTGACTGACTCTGTTTATCTATATAAAGCCTGGCTCTCCGCTGTACTAAATATTGCAGAGCATGTTGACAGGCTAATCCTCAACTAAGACAAACTAACCACACAGGCCAACATCAGATAACAGCCCTCAAACTCAACATGCAAATCATAATAATAATAAAGATGTTAGGCGTGAAGATATTCTCGCACAAAGACAAACAAGGGGATCAACAGCTCTCCATTCCCAGGCCAGATGGCGTGGTCTTCTTCTCATTAATGACTTCTAGGAATGTGCTTTGCCAGGGACTATAGCTCTGTTAACAAGATGTTTTTTTTGTTTGCTTTTTTTCACATAGGACAGAACGATGGGGTGTTTGGACTGGGATGTGTATGTTTTAAGTGACAATATAACATTGCTCTATTTTATCCTCCTCAAGTCACTGATATCTATCATGAACATAGTCTGAAATACAGGTGAGCACATCCACTAAAAGCAAGGTAAGAAGAATACAACAAAAAAGGTTTTTAAACATTGGCATCTTAAAAGAAATTAATCATTGGTTGGCAATGTATCTTTGTCTATGGCTGTATCAGAAGTGCACTAATGTGACTGCTGCTTGTGTGACGAGCCAGTCAAAGTTGAAGGGCTGTGAAGTTTTTGTTCTCTTAAACAAACAGCACAAGAGAAGTCGGTCCAGCTGGCAGTCATCTTCAAACATCCTTGGTTGATGCAACAGGCATGAGGGGTCTGCTGACTCTACAGTAACCCTATTCTTAACACAGGATTACCACAGAATCATGGATATTAATCACGCGTAAGTAACAGACCTTTCGGTAGAGTCATTCGGTACTGAATAAGCATGGTAAGTTGCACCTGCTGTTAAGACGATTATAGTTTATGGAGGATAAACTTATTTTATAATCTAAAGTAGATTGCAATGCCAGTGCAGTACAGTGTGGAGAGATGGATTGTTGTTAAATGCCACTGTGTAACAGGATGGCGTATGTGGTCCAGACCAGAAATGAACACACACAGCACTGCGAGGGGATATGGTGAGTGATATGAATGTACTGCTGTGCGGTTTATTAAATGCAGAAAAATAAAAGGTTTGAACAAAAAAACTTTGTAAAATAAAAAGTCACAGTAGCCAAAACTAACAGACATTTACTTAGTGCAATTCCACGTGCTCACATATTATTACATTTTACCTGCACGTGAAGTGCTGTGCAATCCTTGTGCCTAAATACAAATACACATTTTAAACACTTGTGCGCATAACCCATATTATATCCCATGTACCAACTACAACACACTAACATTAACACGCCACACGCAACATATAACACAATAATACACACAGAGGCAGGGCAACATTGCCACACACTGTCATCTATAACTTTGAATACTCATTGATAAATAGATGTAGTGTGTCGATATGTGTGTTGATGCTCACTACTTACATTCATTTAATGGATATAAATGCACTGATCACAGCCCTCAGCAGCAGACAACACCCTTTATTAGTGAAGAGACGCTTTCAACCACACAGAGGTCTTCTGCAATACTTGGCATTCCACAGTCCATAAACAGACAAAAGCAAATGCCGACTCCCTCCACTGCACCGGCAGAACTCATGCTGTTAGTTCATGAATTTAAAAGCTTGTGCCTTAAGCAGCCTGCTGGGTGTTTTGGTGAAAAACCTACTTAAAATCTTCAGTGAGAACATTACACCAGCTGTGGTACACAGGAGACTCAGTTGCCTGTGCGTTTTCTTTGCTAGATTTCTTTATTGTAACTTCAATAACTTTTAAAATCTATTAAATCCCAGTACAGGTTGCGTTTCACAAATTATAGATACAGCTGTACTTTACCAAACATGGACTGCAGGCTATGGTTGGAATATATTGTCTAATTTGTATGCCCCATAGAAAGAATCTGCCTGTAATTGAGATGTTATTATTATTATTATTATTATTATTATTATTATTATTATTATTATTATTTATTAGCCAATGCCCTTACCCAGGGCGACTTACAGTTTTATATAAAAAATACACATCAAGAATTACAGTACAATTAAGAACAAGATACAAAATACAATGACTTCAGTCTGTCTGCATGTCGTATTGTTAAACATTCAAATTATTACAATCTTGCTTCTTGTCTGCCACGCGGTGAAGCTTTAAAAATGAGCTATGGCTCTCAACACATTTTTCTGGTTTCCAGTTAAATGTATTCATATATTTAATAATGTAAATTGTGTTCACTAGGAATAAATCCCTTCAAAAGCTGCAAATCATCCTGGTTTTAAAGGGGTCCAGGCAGTAGTGCACTCTTGAGGCCTGGTCACACAGGCGACTTGTCGACGGCAACAAGAGGAACACATTTGCTGCTTGTGTGTTGCCTTGCAGCTTGAGGTAGTCAAAAGAGAGACAAGTCTGCAGTCGACAAGCTGGCAACACATACGCAACAATGCAATGCAACCCAATCATAATGCACGTTTGTGTCACGAGACGTAATCTGGCTGAAAAGGAAGATTACAATATAAAAATCTACTAATTACATTAACAAACATGTATTTCCTTCTTAATTAAATAAAAAGGTGTACATTAGTAGAATTATTTAATAGGTCTACATATTTAATGTGCCAAACATAATAAATATATCACTATTCATTCAATACTGTACTTTTAATTCCACACTTTCAAGAGCAAGAAGGTACACCTGAGATGTTTTTTTTCACTTTGTTTACTGTTACAATGAAAGATGTTATGATTGGGGGTTAATGTAGGAATGACAGGCATATTTTAAAAAATACACTACATGTTTATTATTGCAAGATAAATGTATTCCTAGCGTAAATATGTTATTGTTATCATGGACATTAACATTTGCTTATTCACATAAACACTGTATTGCATAGCTATAGACTGCATATAATTAATTGTATGAAATGCAGGAATCAAAATGTGTCATATATGCTGTTTATTTGACTTTATGGACTTCTGCCACATATTCATGAGTGACAATGATCCTACGCCTGCATGTGATTGGCTAATAGACTTCTTGGAGATCCATAATAGCCCTTCGCAGGTCCTGTCTGTGTGGGGGGGGGGGGCTTCACTTCCCCTTCCTCCCTCGCTGAGACAGCATTATCCATTCACTGCCCTGGTGAAAGCAGCACTGTGGACGAGTGAATTCCTGATGACAATCTCTCCAGTCTCCTAGCCCGTCCCCCTGGTGTATCCTCAAGGCTTTTCAGGTCCCTGAGCTCTCCACTTTCATTAATTGAAAAGCTGAGCCTATTGTGTTGCTGCATGTGTGTGTGTGTTTGGTGTATGTGTACCTGTACCCTTGGCCATTATCTAAGCCTCCATGGTTGCAGAACACTGAGGCCCAAAATCCCACTGGGACAGCTATGTGAAACACATTCGAGACGCTTCCTTGTCAAAGCCTGATCCCATCTTTCATTGACTCACTGGAGCTGCTGTTCTGGCATACATAGAAGAAGAAGCAATTGATGAGAAGCCCTTTTTATTCAACTGGTCTTTTGTGTTCCTCTTTTAACCAAAATCTTTGGATGGTTCTGATTTTCACTAATTATGAGCACATGGCAAAAAAAAGGGTGTTACTACAGAGAAGATAGATCTATGGAGATCTGTACAAAGTATAGTTAGGTGGAGGAGGACATGCAATGACAATGTAATTCACAGTGTTCAGTTTTTTATAATTTGGGCTACAATCCAGCAGTACTGTAGGTTTCAACAAACTGTCTGAAATGTCAGTTTATTATAACTACCTTGCCTCTGAGCTGTATATATTATTTTAAATTTAAATCTATCTTGTAATTTGTTAAGACATCATCAGGTTACATATTATAGTTTGCACTGTAGACTTTTATAGCACTTAACCATTTATAACAACAATATAGTAACAGTACACATACATAGCAACCATTCATAGAAACTGTACATGTTCACAGCAATGGCTCTGATGTGCTGCTGATTGAAAACAATATTGCAGGGGCCATTTTTCAGGTTTCTGAAGACGGGCTTCAAGAAATTTGAAATGAAAAAAACACTAAAAACATCTGTCACCATGTTTTAGCAATATCTCCTCTCTAAAAGTACAAAGATGTAGAAATGCAACCTCACGACTGGAATCCCCTCCTGCGAGAGTAAGGCACTGCAGACAGGAAACTAAAAGTAGATAAAGCTGCCTTTTCTGGTTTAATAATCATGATAATCTGTACTTTTATATAGTGCCTTTCATAGTGGACCACCATCACGAAGTGCTTTACAAGATACACGACTAGGGTGTGTGAACTATACATCAGCTGCAGAGTCACTTACAAGAAATTCTCACCCAAAAGATGGAGCACAAGGACTTGCTCAGGGTCACCCAATGAGTCAATGGCTGAGCTGGGATTTGAGCTGGGGACCTCCTGGTTACATGCCTGGTTCTTTAAGCACTGGACCAAACAATTTCCTATAACACAGCCTCCTATAGATAGACTGGATTTCTCAGGCTGTTTGGAAATATCCCTGCAATTAATATCCGGTCCTCCAGGGCACAATATGTATATAACAAATCCTGTTGGATTTCAACTACTGTAAATGCGTAACTTCCATTCCACATTTGTATAATATTTCCATAGTCCTCTTGATTTATTTCTCTATTGAAGAGACACTTCAGCATGGTTGTGGATCAAGCCCACTAAACATTGCTGCAATTGTAGGCTGATGATCATGAATAGTGCCTGAGTAGTTTGAGGAAAACGGCCTTTAAACATCTTCCATGGCCACCTCAATTACTGGATCTCAGTCCAATCAAGCATGTATGAGATTGACTTCAATGATGCATTCATAATCACCACCCTCTCCCTACCTCTCTGCACATATTGAGTGGCATTTAATAACTGAATGGATTAGCATCCCTCAAGACACCTTCTAGCACCTTGTGGAGTCTATTATTTGTCATGTAAAGGTTGTGAACAGGGCAAATGGTGGCTCAAACAACATCTCTCTAAACCTAACTCCCCTAACCCTTTACTGATACAATTGTGTACTTACATATATTGTGCAAAAATATGTACTCATTAAGTACATTGTAACTGTGCATAATAACACTGTAATGAGGTGTAAGTACATGTGTATTTACTATGTAACTACAATTAATTACACAGTACTTAGAGACACTTAATGTAAAGTGTTACATCAATCAGATCTGCTCATTGTCTAAATCAAGGTGACAATGGAAAGACAGTTTTTTTTTTTTACAGTACTTCAGTGTTTCAGGTTTCTACAGAACAACAAGTTCAATGTGAAAAGCTGTAGTATGAACAGTAGCAAACAGTAAGTAAACCCTGTCTCTGTGTTATCAGACAATGGGTAAAGTAACTCCTCCTTGGTTTATATTGATAGTCACAGAAAGATGACATAAATTAAGATAGGAGACTTGGTGATCAAGGGTCCTAAGATGAAGGTTCAAGCTGAAATGGAATCACCAGCAGACACATGAAAGAGCTGGAAAAAATATGACTGGAGTCAGAGATTGAGGGGATTAAAGTGAGTGCAGTCGACCAGGACTAAAAACACAAACCACAGATCTCCATTGCTTCAAAACTAATGCCAACATCATTATTTTTAACCTGTTCTGCAGGTGCATTTTTAATTGAGAATCTTTCCTGACAAGGTGACAGCCCTGCTGTGCCTTTGGCAGGATTTGTGACAGAGAGATCGCAATGCAGTCTAAACAGAAAAGGAAGCAGAAGCTGTCAGGGGAGGTTACAATGCCAAGGGCCAGTCTGGCAAATCACTCAGTATCAATCATTTGCAATGTTACCTTCATTTAAATATTCATTCTAATCTCATTACGCATTCTCCTTTTACCCCTTTGTTAAGTTTACACATCATTGCATGTAGGCAAAAAAAAAAGAAGAAGCAATGTCAGAAAAGATCTAGGTCTCCTTTGCATATATGCAATTAGGGCATTCATAACATAATCTGTTCCCCCCAGGGTTTGCTCAGATGAATGTAGGGCACAAGAACTGAGGACTTTTGCTTAGCAAAGTTACTCAGGCTTTACCCATACCCTTCTTTGATTTATGAGCTGCTGGCATAGGGGCTGGAAATCCTAGAGTTTGAATAATTTTGATGATAATTGTCTGGGAGGATGACTGCTGATGATCAATAGTGTCGCTGTTAAGAGGCTGGGGGCTGTTGATTGTAGAGCATTTAATTTTGATTTCATTAAAAATTTAAGTGGAAAAAGGTTATTGCTTCTGTGGTGATGTCACATGTAGGCATATTCCTGCACTACACAGTGACGCACATCCAGAGCATTGTCTTTCAAAACCTCTGCCCAATGCCCATTCCCCTGCACTGCTCTTCAAAAGATCAGACTATCAATGTATGCAAATAATATCACAATAACCCTTTTTTTAGACATAGAAAAACCCTGGTTATAAACAGTGATATATTCAAGACGTATGTCTCTTCTTGTGACGGAAAAAGGAGCTGCAGATTTCTGGTAATTAACCAGTCAGGGAATCCTTGTGTGGGACGTGTGTGTGTCCAAGGCCAATGTGTGTAAATGGAGGTGGCCAGCAGGAGTGACAAAGAGACCAATGCAATGCAAGTGTATATAACAAACAGAAGCACTCTACGCTTCTAAAGGCATTCAAGGAGAGTGGCTGTTCACATCTAGGCATGCCTAAAGAAAACCAGCGTTTGTTTCACTAAAGGGATAATCCAGATAGAGAAAACAGAGCTGTGTTTGAACTGGACAGTATCAAAGCAGTCAGCTAGTTATGTGACAGCAGGCTGTGTAAACAGTCTGTAGGCTGACTGGAAGGAAGTCATCCAGCTAATTCACACCAGTGCACCTGGGAGGACATTATAAGGGTCTTGTTTGTACAGTAGGTGAAACTGTACACTATAGTCCCATAAGAAGCAGACAAATGGTCAGAAGTTGGAGCAAGTATCTGCTATTATAAAATCATCAGGCAGCTTTGTTCATACAGGACTCAAAGCAGGTTAGTTCAGGCACACGTACCATTTACATGTAACGATTTCCTGTTTCTTTTGCTGGCTTCCAAATATAGTTGCCTCTATCATAGTCTCTCCCTCTAAAGTTGAGGGAACACAAAGCCACTTTTTCAAGAACAGTGGCTTGAAACCTGGTTCCTGGAGACTGGGAGAGCTAGACTGACACAATCATGATTAATCAAACCTCAAGTCTCAACCATTAACTCAACCATTAAGCTCACAAGAGGTGAGTGGATTTAGCCATAACACATCAATGGCACTGCACAGCTTTCAATAACTGTTCATTACAATGTGTACTGTGTTGTTTTGCTTTGGGTATTTTTTTATTTTGAGCATTTTGAAATGCTGCACTGTAGAAGATTAGTGGAATTTTGTTTACCATTGTATAAGATGATTATTTTGGAAAAGTATGCTGAAGAATGCCCTTGTGGGTAGAGCAAGAGTTAACACTCATGGTATTAATTAACAAAACAGAAGTACCCATCCACTGAGATGAATTGCAATCTGTGACTCTCTATCAGGGCACAGAGGCCCAGATTTATTTATTGTGCATGTTTTAAGACCATAAAACGGGCTCTGAGGGTTCTGAATTCTTGGATGGGATTTATAAAACACACGCAATGGCATAAACATGCAACTAGTAAGTGATTTGCAGGGTCCATGTCTCTGTGCGCTTTAGCCCTTGATGCATATGTAATTCTTTATATGCATATGTAATTCTGGGGCATTTCTGAACAAAACTGCTACAACTGGGAGGGGATTTTGCAAATGAGGTCTATTAAATATTCTGTCTAATTTATTAAAGCTGCCGGTAATTGTGGGCCTAGTATTTGCATGATTATTTTAACAACCCATTAGCACCTCATCACATTCCTCCCAAGACACCTGTCTCCGGGTAGTTTTTCCTGTCGGCCATTTTTTGACTGTCAGCCATTTTGTGTGAGGACACAACCCTGACAAAATGTTTGCCCGCATATACCTCCCATTGATTACTTCACCCCTAGGATTGCCACAACTCCCATACTAGAATAGAGACAGAACCTGCATTTGTTACTTCAGACACTGCCATCAAATCTGAAGAAAGAACAATTGTGAATGCTTAAGGAGCCTGGCAGAGAAATTGTTTCCTTTTTTATCCAACTTGGAAAAGAGCAGAGCAGATAAAACTGTTTGTTCTATCTTCCTTGTAATACAGAGAGAACATGCTGAGCACTGAAGAGAACATTTGGCATAATAATAAAGTTCCTGGCCTGAGCACCCTGCAGACGGGTTTCCAGGTACAGCTGTCTGCAGCGTGTCAGTTCCAAACTGTAGTGTAGCATTCACAAGCTAAGGACCGGACGGGTTCACTTCCAAACTGCACTGTAGCATTCACAAGCTGTGGACCGGACGGGTTTCAAGGCACTGCTGTAAGCAACATGTCACTTCAAAACTGTACTGTAGCATTCGCAAGTTGTGGACTAGACTTGGGCTCAACCTCCTTTGGAATTGCATCACTTCTATTTCACCGCAATTGCAATGTAATTGTAACAGGCAAGCTAAGTCACATGTCTCACATCTCCCACACGAAAAAACTTCGAGACGCATCGAAAGTCAGATCGGTCGGCTTTTAAATCACTCAACTAGACCCTAAGTCTCCCTCTGAACATGGGCTTGCCCTTCCCAATGAATTCCAGTCTGAATTAGGAACACTGGCACCCACAGAACTCTCATGAAGAGGGGAGTATAAAGAGTCAGGATTATAGATCTCAAACTCAGGACACAGTTTCTTACTGTAGGCTCAGATGACCCTCAGTTCACAGGAAAGGAAATGAACCTTTAAACATCTGCATTAGTCATTTGTAAACAATGATAGCCATTCTATCAAAGTACAACAGAGAAACTAATCTAATTGAAGATACTAGAATATAACAAAATAACCTATGTTTCAGATATATTAATATTATTCTCAATTCATATTATTGTGAGTCAATATATTCTTACCCATACAGATGTGATACTATTGGTATTTAAAAGCATGAACATGGGTATCCATTCTTGGCTAAACTAACTTGGGTACCATTCTATAAATGGCTCCTATTATTGTAGCTGCCCTGTGTACAATCATCATTCATTAGTACATACTAGTTCCTGAAACTTGATAGAATGGGGTTCATTTAAAGCAAACACAGTTAGCCTTCACTGTAATTTAAAGAGAGTGGTCTATTTTGTTCAGAATATCTGTTTCCACTTAATGAGCTCTGTTTTAAGAATGTGTTCAGTGTTTTGTCATGACTTTTTGAGCTTGTTGTTCTGGGCTAAGCATAGCACCTTGGCAACCAGTGTCCATCCTCATCAATCTGTTGTTGCTTTCATTGCTTCAGAGTGCTTGAGCAATACAGACAGCAATATGTTGTACACATAATCCCAGCCAGCAGTCTGTTTAATAGCTCAGTTCCTTTTACAGTAAGACGGATACAACTTAGTTATGTCTGGTAATTACAGCTGGACCATATGTTATTTTGTATTACACATTCTGTCCTTCCTTTGATTATTATTATTATTCAAGCTTGACTGCAGGAGGAATTGTTTACTAAGGCTAGATAACCTGGATGCTAAAGACAGAGATGAAACTGATTCCCTTGTAGTCAATGTAAAGAGATGAGAATTTTAACAGAAATGAAAGAAAATAAACAATATTAAAAATAAACACAGGAAATAATGGGATTCTACACAGTTAAGTGGAAACAGACGAATGACAAGGGCTAGGAGATACTTCTCTATGCAGGGTGGTGAGATTGTGGAATGGGTTACCTAGCTGTGTTGCTGGTGCTGAATCATTGGGATCCTTACGGATCTCATCTTGAAGTTCTCAGATCAATCAGCTACTCGTAACGGGACGAGCAGTGATGGGCTGATTGGCCTCCTCCAATTAGTCATTTTCTTGTTCTTGTAATCAGGAATGAGAGCCACAAGAAGAGTGTCAGTTGGATAAAGCTATAGAGAAAATGCATCTCATTTTGAATGATGCATCTCATTTTGAATGAAACAAAGGATAGAATTGATATTTACTGCACATTGCGTAGCCTCTAAGATTATTGGGTGCATTTGCTTGTCAGAGAACTTCGTAATGTTCATGTCCTGCATATTGTTAGAGGAAGTGGTTCATTGAGATGTCATATGGTGCAAGCATGCCACTTCATGCTCACAGTAAGGTACATGCCTTTGCATCATGATATAATCACTGTATACCATTGGGATGTATTCCCATTCTATTTTAGTTACTATGGGCCAGTACACAGGGATAAAAGGAAACAGGAGGTGCAGAGCAGCTCACATCAATAAAATTGCTTCAGCTACTAAATCATTCCATACCGTAGCTCTTTTACAGATATAATCAAACCCCAGCAGTTACAATCTAAAGGAAATTATTCATTTATTGAGGCTCTGATTACAGGTAATGAAATGTTTGAATCCAGGACTCCATTACTTTCCAACAGCTGTTCTTATGAAGCAGGGAGGAAAAAGCATGTAGTGACTCAGGGGTGTTACAAGGCTCCAAACCAGCTCCCTCTGCCCAGCACAAAATGGAACAGGTTTATAAAGTGTGGAGAGGGAGAGGCCACCACACTTAAGAAAATACACCATACTTTTATTATATAAAGTCTGTAGGTTGCTACATCCAGTGTAGAGGAACATTATTTATAAATGACAAAGCAAATCATTATCAGTTAAATGTATGCTGTTTTAATTTACTGTATTTATTAACATGCTAATGTTGTTTACTCACCAGTGAATTTATTAGTCATACTGTGTATGAGTACCAAGCAGTGTTTTAAAATGTATTTTCTTGTTAGAAAATACATTTTTAATTCTCTTGAATGTCTGTTAGTTCTTTGCTTGTATTTCATATTGGAATGTGCAGATATCTCAGAGAGAAAGCTGTAGATGAGATGTGCTGAAGTTCAAACTACAAGAGTCTACCTGCAATCAGCACATCTGATCCACACTGCAGGGAAGTACCAGGAATCAGCACATCTGATCCACATTGGAGATCAGGTGCTTAGTAACTGTGCCCCTGCAGGGACCAGCACTGCGTCTAACACTTTAGACCAATAAGAAGATTTACCTTGTTATTTTAGCTTGTTATCACTGCTTTCATTTTTCAGACTCTGCTACTGTAGTTTCAGTTTCCCCAGGTGTGTGGTATAAACTGGATAATCAGCTTTGGCTCATAGCTTATGCAGCTGATGCTACTTCGAGGATTTTGTTTTGCAATCTCATAATCCACCACTCCCAGCTGAGCCACTCATAATAAACAACGCTTTCAATCAGTATCCTGCCTGCAACACACACTAATACCAGAGCAGCATGGCTGAATTCACCCTGTATTGGAACAGCACACCAGAGCAGCATGGCTGAGTTCACCCTGTATTGGAACAGCAGCACCAGAGCAGCATGGTTGAGTTCACCCTGTATTGAACAGCAACACCAGAGCAGCATGGCTGAGTTTACCCTGTATTGGAACAGCAACACCAGAGCAGCATGGCTGAGTTCACACTGTATTGGAACAGCAGCACCAGAGCAGCATGGTTGAGTTCACACTGTTTTGGAATGCATTGTTTGCTCCGTTGAACTCTCACAGGAGTATCTCTGCAGTCTCTTTATTGGTGTTTTTAAAGGTGTTAAAACCAAGCCTCACCCAGGACAACTGGAAGCTTCTAGAGACTGGAAGATGCTGGCAGATGTTGGTCAACGGCTTATTTTTCCACCTGAGATTGCCACCACTAGCCTTCGACCAGACATTGTCTTGTGGTCTGGATCAGCACACCTTGTTCATCTAGACCTTAGTATGCCTGGGACTAGCTGCTGGAAAATGCTATGAATATGCTTTCCACCTGAGATTGCCACCACTAACCTTCGACCAGACATTGTCTTGTGGTCTGGATCAGCATGAGAGGAACCTTGTTCATCTAGCTGTAGAGTTAACAGTGCCATGCAGAGAGAGCATGGTTGTGGATGAGGCCATGGCTGAGTTCACCCTGTATTGGAACAGCAGCACCAGAGCAGCATGATTGAGTTCACACTGTTGGTGAAATGCATTGTTTTTTCCACCTGAAGATTCACACCACTATCTCTGCAGACCAGACATTGTGTTTGTAAAGGTGTTGGATCAAGCCACACCTTGTTCACTGGAAGCTGGTAGAGAATGTGGCAGATAACAGTGCCATATTTTTCCACCTGAGATTGCCACCACTAACCTTGACCAGACATTGTCTTGTGGGAGTGCCATGGGAGGACGCTGTGGATGAGGCCTATGAGAGGAAGAAACTTCAGTATGCTCAACTAGCTGCTAACGCGGAACCAGAGCAGCATGGCTGAGTTCACCCTGTATTGGAACAGCAGCACCAGAGCAGCATGGTTGAGTTCACCCTGTATTGAACAGCAACACCAGAGCAGCATGGCTGAGTTCACCCTGTATTGGAACAGCAACACCAGAGCAGCATGGCTGAGTTCACCCTGTATTGGAACAGCAGCACCAGAGCAGCATGGTTGAGTTCACACTGTTTTGAAATGCATTGTTTGCTCCACTGAACACTCACAGGAGTATCTCTGCAGTCTCTTTATTGGTGTTTTTAAAGGTGTTAAAACCAAGCCTCACCCAGGACAACTGGAAGCTGCTAGAGAATGGAAGATGCTGGCAGATGTTGGTCAACGGCTTATTTTTCCACCTGAGATTGCCACCACTAGCCTTCGACCAGACATTGTCTTGTGGTCTGGATCAGCACACCTTGTTCATCTAGTAGCGTTAACAGTGCCATGGGAGGACGCTGTGGATGAGGCCTATGAGAGGAAGAAACTTCAGTATGCTCAACTAGCTGCTAACGCGGAACAGCGAGGATGGAGTGTCCGAGTTTACCCAGTGGACGTGGGTTGTGGAGGATATGTAGTACACCTCACAACAAGGTTTCTCAGAGATGTCAGGTTCAGTGGCCAAGAGTTGCGTTGTACAGTGAAGAACTTATCTGAAGCAGCAGAAAGGAGCAGCAATTGGCTGTGGTTGAGATGGAAAGATTCTGGATGGGCATCTCAAGCACAATAGAGAAAGAAAGCAGTGCTGATGTACAGGTAAGTAAGTTGGGCTGAGTTGAGTGGGGGATGGAGGGAGGGATGCTGGGATGCCAGAGTCACTGTTGAGCCCTCTTGAGGTGTTATGGGCTAGTCGACGAAACACTGAAGACAGAAGGTGCCCACTTGAAGACCCCAGAGGTGTTCCCTACTTAACTCAATCCAGACAGTTGTCATGCTTATGCGCTGGGGAGGCCGCACTCTGGTTGATCCCCGGAGCCAGCATTGCAGCCGTTGTGTGTGCTGATGTGCTGGGGAGGCAAAATAAGCTGATCCCTGGAGCCAGCATTACACTTCAACCATCAACACCAGGCAGAAGGATATCTACATCAACAGATGGAAAGAAATGCAAATGGATGGAGATGCAGATGGATCACATTAGTTTACTGTAAAGCTACTTATTAGTTGGTGCTTATCTTGGCAAGAGCCAAGTTCAAATCTGCATGAAGTTTTTAACATCTACTCTCATGTAATGGAAATATTTTGTCTCAGCTGCTGAGGTTCTGTTTGCTCAGAGCTGTAAAACTGGCACAAAGTATTTGATAAGAACATAAGAAAGTTTACAAATGAGAGGAGGCCATTCGGCCCATCTTGCTTGTTTGGTTGTCAGTAGCTTATTGATCCCAGAATCTCATCAAGCAGCTTCTTGAAGGATCCCAGGGTGTCAGCCTCAACTGGGGAGTTGGTTCCAGACCCTCACAATTCTCTGTGTAAAAAAGTGCCTCCTATTTTCTGTTTTGAATGTCACTTTATCTAATTTCCATTTGTGACCCCTGGTCCTTGTTTCTTTTTTCAGATTGAAAAAGTCCCTTGGGTCGACATTTCAAATGAATATAGATTCCCTCAGTAGACGTGAATTCCCTTCTACAAGCTCAGGAAACTACCCCCTGTACTACTCAGAGGCCTCCAGAATAACAAAACAACAACCTGAAAGCTTAAAGGTATAAGTCCGATGTCCAGCGTTGTTCAAATGTTTTAAACATTTTATTATTTTGTTTTTATGTTTTAATTATTTGAATATGTTGTCTCTGTGGCAAAACATAAAAACATAACTTCAATCCCTGTGGACCTTTCCAAGCAATGCATTTGGATAAATATGAAATTCATTAAAATATTTAAAAAAAGACAAATCAGTAAATTCTTATAACACTTGTTTTATTCCACAAACTACTTTTCTGATAACAGCAAAGTTAGAACATATTAATGTATTATACGTGTGTGTTGTATTCTGCAAAAGTATGCTGTAAACCTGCAATTAAATGGTCTTCTTCTGTAATTTCTGCTCTTGTATAAATCAATTAGTTAAGGTGCGAGAGCTACTGAAATCTGTTTGATTGTTAATCACATTATTAAAAGCCATTGTTGATGTTACATTTTTCACGCTCATTGCAAAATTGTAAAGGAATCTATTCATTGCACAGCACCCAGAAAACACAAAACTTCATTAAAACCAGGTACTCATCTGCCATGCCAAGTCCTTAATAACATTTCTGCCAGATTGTTTATATTCCAGGAAGTCATTACAAGAGCTTCTTGTTTTTTTGTTTTTTTCAATAAACAAATTCTCAGTCAGGACACTAAAACAGAACAAGGGGCTAATCGAGTTGAGAGGAAATTGCTAGTGGAAAACCATTTGCATTTGAAAGGCAAGGAACAGAGGCGGCGTATAAATTATTCACAGGAGAGGACAGAATTTAAGGGATAAAGGATTTTCTATCCCCTGTTAGAGAATGACTCAAAAGAGGTTTGGGATTTTTTTTCTGTCTCTCTCTCTTTTTTTTTTTTTAACCCCTAGCTGCCAGAAAAAGATGAATGTGACAAGATGATTGTAATGACTGCCACTGTCCTGTCTCTGTAAGAGGAGAGGGGGTAGTAGAAAGAATAAAGAATAGAGCCAAGTGGCCCATCTCTATGTGCCATTTGTTTTGGAGTTAAGTTAAAGGCCAACTGGGGCTTTGAGACATAAAGGAGCAGCAGCGATATGATCTCCAGGCCCTTCACAGCTCAGAACCACAGACTCCATCAATCTATCAGCTAAACAGAACTGGCAGCTTACCACATTATAACACCTTGCTTTTTTATTTCAGCGTAAGATGTATTTGGAAATCAGCCATGATTTGTCCCCTGGGTGACATAAGTTATTTTGCGTTACAGTATGTGTCAGCTGTAAGCAACAATTGACCACCTCCCCTATACAATACCATCCCTAACTTCAAAAACACTCCAATTATAAAATTAATGGTCCAGTAGTATTGTTCATTACAGTCATCACTGGACAATGTATACAAAGAAAAAATAGTAAAATTCTATGAAAATCCTGTTGTGATACTGCTAGTTTAGCCACCACGTGGTTTGCCAGGTAGGCACTAGTGTTTAATCTGTACGGGAGGGATTCAGTGCTGAGAGGTAAGTGCCAGCTTTTAAACTATTGAGGGCAAACCAATGAGCGAAGAAGAGGGGCTGCCTTTAGAATTAGGGTATCTATGGATTCCAAGTTAAAGTGGGTGTTAGCAGGTTTTCAAGTTTAAGGGTTATGGTATTTAGATGTACCGCTGCTTGCATAATTTTAAAGATATATTTAATGCATGCAAACAGTCTCCTTGTGCACTTTCATGCATTTACTACAGTATTAATAGATTCATAAAGGTGAGAGTACTGCTTTAAAACCTGCGTGCTAATCAAGATGTTGCAGAACGGTTGTACTTTGCAGGAAGGAAAGTACAGGAGAGTAAAGTGTTGTGAGAATAGCTGACTATCTCCTTTATGAACCCACACACGAGGGTTAAGTGTTGTGAGAATAGCTGACTATCTCCTTTATGAACCCACACACGAGAGTAAAGTGTTGTGTGAATAGCTGACTATCTCCTCACACAGGAGAGTAAATTGTTGTGAGAATAGCTGACTATCTCCTTTATGAACCCACGTAGGTTCACAGCCCTGTTAGAGGTTCACTTCTATAGGGAAGTGTCTCAGGCGAGAAAAGGCTGGAGTGAAGCTTTCTTTCCAATGGAAGGTCTTGGGAAACATGATACAGAATATTAGTTTTAGTGAGCCAGAATTCTTTTGGGTTCCTTTGTGTTTGTTGCACCACGATGCACATACAGTATATGGAGTTTTTTTGGCAAAAGCAAATGGGTAGTTGTATTATGCTATCCCTACTGCTGTTTATTAAAACAACCAGTTAAGCACAAAGCAGTAAAACAACATGTTCTGGTAACAATTAAATGAAATAACATGTTTTTAAAACTCTCCTCTGGGATATTAAGATGTAAATCCTCACTTTGTCTGAGAATACGCCCCAGGTTTTCAATTAAGCAGATGGAGTGTTAACAAAATTGTCATCCACTGGTACAGTACATGCTTTCCAAGAGTTTAATACCATTGAATTACTGTGACACTGAAGAAATAAACCAGTCCAGTGTTTAAATGGGAATAAAATAAAGCACACATCAAATTCTCCATATAATATAAATATGCCATATACATCCTTTATAGTATGCAAATATTGGGAACGCTTTGGCATTAATGCACATCTGATTAGAATTTTCATCCATCACTATAAAACACTGCATAGTATTAACTGTGTGAAACACCTCTACAGGGGGTTGACAAAAAAGGAAGCAGATTCAATTTTTCTTTTGCAGTTTTTGTAGATGATGTAATATAGCACATACCAGGGATGCCAACTGCACAGCAGTCATATGACAACTCATTTGCACAAAAGGATGTGTTATGCATGGCAGGTGTTTCTAATTTTATTTCCAGCCCATAAATATAATCCATTCTTGAGCTAACCTAACCTTTCCTAAAAAAGGAATGACATTCCTAAATCCTTGTTGAGCCTCTAGGGTCTGCAGACCAGAGACATCCATACACTTCAGAGGAAGCAGCTTTTGTATGTCTACCGCTGTATAAAGAATGTGCCCCCTGGGCAACGCACACATCCTCAATTAATGCAGCAGCCAGAGGTTTGCTGAGCAAATGCAGATTTAAGACAAGTTTAGGTGTTGACCTTCATCTTGGTGATTCTGCTAACATGAAGGAATGCTCTTTGAACAGTTTTAGGAAGTTTTTTTAAAAGAGATACAGAGTCTGTGTTTATCAAATACATTTCTTACTGGGAGTATTTGTTGCAGTCTGTTTCATCGCTGCAGTTATTATGATCCAGAATAAAACTGCCTTCAAGATACAGTTGTGCAACAATCAGGGCAGCATTGATTTTTCTAAAAACATTATTATGGCTGCCTGGAGACTACCCAGTGTTAGGTTGTAGTCAGCAGTACACTCATTCACAATAGCCTGCATGCATGCAGGAATAAGAGAAGAATGTGCTTTGTACCTGATCCAAGGTTATCTGTAAGCAGCCTGGAGAAACCCTCTGCAGAACATCTACGACAGAAATGCTGTTTTTAAAAAGAGTTTTGTAGAATTTTGCACTACACATATAAGTTATTAATTGTATCAGAAAATGGTTGGGTTTAGAGTTAGAGTTAGGTGGGTTAGGATAAGGTTTTGAGTTAGGGACAGGGTTAGGGTTATTTAATGTAAAAAGAAGTACACATTAATTACATGGTAACTATGCATAATAACATTGCAATTATATGTAACTACACATGTATTTACTAAGTAACTACTATGTAAGTACACAGTAAATAGAGGCATCATGTAAAGTGTTATCTAAAATAGCATTGTCTCTGATGGGGAACCTACATAATTTAAAAGAATAAAGTTTATATTTTGATGGCTGAATTTTTTAAGGAGTACCATTTGGCGGTAGTAAAAGAGCGTGCCACTGAGTCTTAGGGCAGTGATTTTTAGTTTGGAACACTGTCAACTAACATTCTTGCTACTTCTATTCAGGTATCACTCATAGACAGTCCAAACTGTGGTATTCCTAAACATACTAATCACAGTCTTTGTGAGTCTTCATTGTTTATCTGTGTATACTGCAGGCAACTGTCAAAACATCAGCCATTGTCCCCACACCTGCAAGGTCAAAGGGCAAACTTGTTTCTGTGTAACTTCCATTCATAAAACGGCTTTGTAATACAATAGATTTCAAAACATGTAATCTGGTAGCAATTAATCCTAAAACACATATCAAATGAAGGGTGTGTTCTCATCACCACAACACAGTGAGCGTTGACAGGGATCTTTGAAACTATGAAACGGTGAGTGATGCTCACAATGCATTACAGTAGTTATATAAAGCTTTTTATGAACTCTATGTATAAAACATTTATGGACTTATTCCATTATGGTATTACTAACAACATTTTTAGTAATACCTCATCCAGAATTCATTTACAGTCAAGGCTTGAAATTATAAACACAGGAATGTGTTAATGAGACACATGCTCACAGAACATTCCATATACAATTATCTAAATGTATACAATATAAACAAAAAAAAAGAAATTAAATGAATTTTCAATACAGTACTTTATTGTAGAAATATACAGTCATTTGGTTTAGCAATTAAACAGCCAGTGCCTGTGTCTCCATGTTTTGTATGAGAATCTGAACCCTAAGAGATTTCTTAAAGCAAATAAATGCAAGCTACAGACAAACTGCACCTTTAAAACATGAAAGCTGCTTGCAGGTCGTCTCATGACTGAACTGCTACAAATAATCAACTGCAAAAAGTCTCCTGCATATTTTATTTAGTTTTAAAAATAGATTTTGTTTTTAATATAAGGCAAGTTCCTTTAGTTCTCCTCTACCACCCAGACACTCAATGAGCGCACTGCTGCAGCACTAGAAGCTGATATAAATAGATGTGCACTTTGCCTGACACCAGAAAGACAAAGTTCCCAAGTGTTTTTCATTTCCTTAAGAAGCAGTATGCTCACAGTTTGGAGAGTTATTTCAGTAAGCTCTTAAACTGGGAGCTCTCCCTGTTTTACTTCTCTGTTTTCCATTGTTCCACTTAAAGACAAGTAGTGACTGACTTCTGGATCCTGCGTTCCAGTTTCTCTCCCTCTCTGGAAAACGGCTGCCCTTAAGTTTGCCAAGAAGGTTTCACAGGCACCTTTACACTTTTGCTCCTGAGTGGGCACTTTCCTCTGTCGTGATTGGTTGACCTCTGAGCAGCCTGCAGGTGGTGGGAGGAGCCTTCCTCTAATGTAGGAGCTGTGACCGATAAAGCTTTCTTTAGAATGCTGTGTTTGGGTTGAAGCAGAGTTGCATGGGTGGCCCCCCTTCCAGCAGATGTTGCCAGCAGTGCAGCTTTTTTGTTCTCAGTAGGATTTTTTGTTCTTACTGGGCCTCCTTCCCCTCCCTCAGTGCTCTCGGCCTCAGACTTTTGGTGCTGGCTGGAGCCTTTGCCCTTTTCTCTGCGTTCCTTCTCCAGAGAATGCAAGCTCTCCCAAGCTTGCTCGTACTCAGCTTTCAGCGATTCCAGCTCACGAGAGGCTTTGTCCCTCTTCTCTGCACAGTCTATGAGAAGCTGCTCTAGGGCGTGGAAGAACTCCTTCCCAAACCGTGAGAGGGCCTCATCTCCTGCAAGAGGAATAACAGACAGGATGTCAGGTTAGAGACAGTCTGCAATACACTGAGCTGAGGTTCCACAGTGTGAGAGGCTTGAATGTGAAATGAGAGTAACCATGTCACAGTGCTTTCCATCTAAATACATCCAACATATTGTATTAGATGTGCTGAGCTGTTATTGTGTGAAGGCTGGCACTTCAGTCATTCCTTAGTTTATTTTACTTTCAAAATTTCTCACCAGGCAAGAGAACTTTTGAAAAAGCAGCATCTTGTTTCCATCTCCTGCTTCTGCACAATTTGTACAGCTGGGAAAAGTGAATCACATGAAGAAGGTTAAGAGACTGCAGCTAAGTTTAGATTATAACCATCATGGCTCTTAGCTTTTAATCAAACCATCAGAACAAACTTCAAAGGTCACAAGAGATATCACATGTGCCAAAACCTTAATCCCTCCCACCTCAAAAAGGCCTAATAATATTTCCAACCCAGGACATGGTAAAATTTGTGCGATGCCAACAAGCTCCTCTGTGTGAATAAAGTTAACATAGTAACTGCAACATACAGTTCACATTGAGACAGGAGAGCAGAGAGATTTACGAGGAGCCATGTTTGTGTTTTAAAGTTTTAAAGGAGGGAAGTGTGACAAAAACACATATAAATCAAAGCTGTCTTCTGACGTGGCTTGGAATGCCGTAAATCTTCCTCATATATGGGTTACCTGGTTCTCATCAGAATACCTTCATCAAACACTGCCTGCCTGCCTGCCTGCCTGCCTAGAGGAGGCTTCAATCTGCAAATCCTGAGGACTACCTGACCCAAGGAAGCCAAGAGGTAAATGCCAGACTGAACCAAGCAACGGGTGCTTGCATGTATGGTGTGTCTTGTGGATCAGGTGTGAAATATTCACAGGGACAGATTTGGAGGCAGATATACTGACAGACACACTGATACAGAAACAAGACTGATAAAGATTGGCAGTAGAGCTGTAAAAAGATACTTTAGATAGACACCCCTACAGAAAGACAAAGAACAAAGGGATCTATATTCGTTGACTTTGATGTATTTCTTGTTGGGTGGATCTAGACGTTGCTAGGAGAAAAGTGGAACATTATACAATAGCTAGGCAGGTATCAAGAAACTTAAATGAGATGATGTCTCTTGGAGATAAAATGTGATCACTACATTATAAAGGTTGAATACCAAGGGTAAGAAGAACAGGACCTGTTAGGGTTACCAGAGGACCAGAAACATAGCTCGTTGAGGTTTTCAAAAACATCTGCAGCCCAGGTTCTGAGACTTCATAGTTTACAGCTATAACACCCACTATTAATAATATGGCGGCTTTATTTGTCCTTATATGCAATGCCAGAGGATACCTCTAATCTCATTGTGTAAATATTTAGGATAATTTTAGTAACAGTGGAAGGTACCAGAACTGGAGACTGATGGCTTATATTAATCTACACAGCAGGTGAAATAAGACCCTGCCACAGTGAAAGCTTCTTACTCACAGGCTTGCCAGCACAGCCACAGCCCTACCCTGGAGAGACCACACACTGAGCTGGTGACTCGGACTAACGCCTGGCCTCTCCACTTATACTGCCAAGAAACATATTCCATTAGATTATGGTATTGTGATGTCAGTCATTGCCACTAGAAACTGGGGTTAGATGAGGAGGTTCTTTGTAGTTTCTTTCAAGTGTTCTTGCTCGTGATAAGCAAACACCCTGAAAGTAATTACTTGCATAGCAAAGGAATTTATAAAACATTACGGAAATGCATAGCATTTATTTAAGAAGACTTTAACAGCAATATCCTGTTCACATTCATCCAGTTGTTTTATATTTTTAATGAATAGTTATTATGAAGTCCATTAGGAATTTAGCTACAGCAGAACTACAAGTCATTGAATTTTATGTCATTTTACTTTGTATGGACGTAGATGGATCTACTGTATATGTCACTGAATACTAAATACTTCTCTGCACACCAAACAAATGAGTTGACATCCTTAAGTCTCTGTTTTATAATTTTTTTCTTTTTTGTTTTTACATCTAATCGTCTATCCTCGGATTAATAGTGGTTTCTCTGCATGCTGTGTGAGTTGTCAGAGGAGTTAATGTTTTTGTCATATTTTACAAGGTAGTCAGGACACCCAGCTACTGTGTTCTCTACAATAGTACCGTAGGTTATTGAGTGCCCACACAGTACACAGAACCTATAGTTTAACATTTCATCTGAAGAAGTCTGATAGCTTCCTCAACCATCCTATTGTTGCTTATGATTAAGATGAAAAGCAACATAGTATCTGTTGCTACACTTTGTGAGAAGATGAAAAGAGCTTTGATGCTGGTGAAGAAGAAACATGGCTCTGGACAAATGCGCCAGAGAATTGCAAGGTTTGGGATAAAAGCTAAAGAGGATGCAGAGGTTGGGATGTGTAGTGGTTTACAAGGAATGAAGACTCTAGCCTGTACAGCTCAAACGCATCCTAATATTGTACTAATGAAGACAACAATGGACTTTCTTGCACAATGGTATTTATTTAGCAGTGCACAGATTGTTACAGTAATCACACCGCAGTTTGATATATAAATTATAGCCAATACTGTGTGAATTAGTGATCATTAATGCATTTTTTATTCATCTTTTATCTTCAATTTACTAAAAAATCTAAAATGTATGTCAGGCTTCTTTTTGTGTACCAAAAATATAAGCTAAGCTTCAGGTTTATAGCATCAAACTTTTACCCCATTCTCTTTTGCCCCCTTAAAATGTTCATATATAACTGTGTTTGAGCTTACTTTAGGATGTTTAGATATTAATTTAGTTAGATGCCTGTTTGACCAGCTCCCATTTCCAGTAGGCATCAGTGGTCATAGTGTTCAATCTACTGGAGGGGCATCGTGTTAGCTTCATCTCAGAGGCTGAGATTCCCCGGGGTCGTCAAGATAGGTTTTTCCTCATCATCAAATGCTGGAGTTCTGCCAAACCTCCCCTTTTAATCTACGAGGGCTTAGATTAAAACGCCCTCCAGGCCTGAAGACAGCTACTTCCAGGGGAGACTGGCCTTGGGCATGTATCCATTCACCAGCAATAACGAATCATATTTGGCTCATTAATCTCTACAATATGTTTCTCTGCAAGTATCCTCTTTAACATTATTTAGTGTTCTGTTTTGTTATTGCATTATGCCAGTTATACCCATTATAGCCAAGTGAAATAAAAGAAAGGTAAGAGAAACCCTGAGTGGTTTTAGCTAGTGTGTTCATGACAGGTTATATAAAACCAGAGTGGTGTTAGTTAGTTTGTTCATGACAGGTTATATAAAACCAGAGTGGTTTAAGTTAGTTTGTTCATGACAGGTTATATAAAACCAGAGTGCTGTTAGTCAGTTTGTTCATGACAGGTTATATAAAACCAGAGTGGTTTAAGTTAGTTTGTTCAAGACAGGTTCTATAAAACCGGAGTGGCTTTAGTTAGTTTGTTCATGACAGGTTATATAAACCCAGGGTGGGTTTTAGTTAGTTTGTTCATGACAGGTTATATAAAACCAGAGTGGTTTTAGTTAGTTTGTTCATGACAGGTGTGACAGAAACAGAATGATTCTTGGTGGTAAATCTCCCTCCCAACCTGTGAGGGCGCTAAGTAAAAGGAACAGAATACCCTGTACTGGATGGCCAGAAAATTAATTCCCCTGGTTAAAAGGAAGTTGGTCATCTAGAAAGGGAGCAGATTTCCAGTACACTAAATCATCAACCCGGAAGGGAAACGATGTGGCAGCCGTGGATTGGAGGAGCAGTTGAAATCATTAACCAAGGGGTCATTAGTGACGGTAGAAATAGGAGATTGAGCAAAGTGATCTGTTCCTTTGTTTATGGTTAAGGAACGACTCGGAAGGACCAGTGTTTGTGTATCATATCATGAGTGTTTTGTTTGTTTGTTTCTAATTGTTACTTGTTATTATTAGTAGAAGGCTGACACGTTCTGGACCTCCTGCCAGAGGCCAGCACTAGCCCGGACATCACTGCATCTGTATCATTATATACTGTATTTGCACCACGAGCACTACAGCACTCACCCAGGAGTGGGGACTGTGTTTGTATATTGTGGATGTAATAACTGTGTTTATTAGTTGGGACTGCAAACCCGTTTTATAGAACAGTGCAATACACATTGTTGTGTATTGCCTGGAATTATTGTTGAAGGTCACCAGACCTGGATTACAAAATAAATCGTTTTCTGTTTGGATTATCACTGTCTTTCTTCTCCTTGCGCACCACATCACTCCTACACCTGTACCCTGCGAACCACTTTGCCACACAGGTTATATAAACCCAGAGTGGTTTTAGGTAGTTTGTTCATAACAGGTTATATAAACCCAGAGTGATTTTAGTTTGTTTATTCATGACAGGTCACGTACAACATTTTTTGGTACTGAATAATTATGTAAACAAGGGCAGCCGAGGGAAGGCTTTGTGTTGAGAAATGAATACATTTTCTTCCATTTAATGAATCCTAACAACTAAAAAGATCTTAAAGTAACTGCTCTGAAAATATCTTTACACTTGTACTATATATAATTACAAGCGGCTGTGGTCAAACTGTAAATGATAAATTCCCAACTCACACACCATTGTCCTTTTACTTGGGTCATTTTTCTTCCAATTACTCTGGGTAAAACATAATAATCAGCTACTGTAACTTGACTTTTTCTAAAGGGAAGCACTCTATGTGAGAGCTACATGTTGAATAAGATAAAGGCCTTCCTGTGTTGCCTTTCTTTGCTCACCTTGGTTCTGTGATGGCTTCAGAGCCTCCACTGCCTCCTGGATCTGCTCAGAGCTGTTTTTAAAGACTGTCAGAAAATCCCGCAGAGCACTTTCTGAAGCTGTTGTTTTCAGGCTGCTATAACATGAAAGCACCCCTGCAAGAAAGCAAGGAGCACAGGGTTTTAGGAGTTTTAATGACATTTAACCATTATTTATGTCACCTTTATTGTAAAATACTAAGAAGAAGAAGAAGAAGAAGAAGAAGAAGAAGAATTGAAAAGGTTTTCAGTCTTTAGGGACTGTTTTTCAGCGAGCAGATTTCCCAGGTGGAAGCACGATTGTCAGTCAGTTAGAAAATAGAGCGCTGTGCTGCTGCTGAGAGTTGGGCTACGATACATTTTCTTACAGCTGCATTTCTATTAAGTCGAGTTACAAGAACACGAATCACAGCATTCCCCTTTTAGTTAAAAAGCCTGTCACTGACAATTATTGAAATAGTCATTGTATTGTTGTTCTATTTCTGTTTTAGGTTTGCCCGAATGTATAAGAGGATCAAAATAAATTGCTCAGCTGAAACTAACAGAAGTCTGCATTCATGTTAATATTTATGCAAACGAGGATTGATTTGCATGGTTTATTTATTTATTTATTATTTTAGTAATATGTATAAATAAATCAATAAATAAATAAATACATTAATTAAAATGTAACGTGTTTTGCTGAATCACAATACACATTTAAAATTCAATTTGGCTTAGGCCTCTATTACTCAAGATTTTTTTTTTTTTTTTTTTTTTTTTAAGACAATATTTACGAAGTTCTTAAGATGAAATTTAGGACGATCATGAGAAAAATGGAAGAATTGAACTTAAGAACAATCTTACTATTGTCTTACAGACTTTCGTAAGTTTTGTCTTAAGAAGACTTTCAAGAAAATGGCCCCTGGCTGACTGCTCCTCTGTGGGCTCTGCCACGATTGATTAGCATTGTGGGATGCACGACACTGTTTAGCATATAATTTGCATATCAATTGTGTACATTAACATTAAGTGCAGCTTAGTTCAGTTCGCCGCTGGAGCTCCTTATGAAACCAACTTGCACCAGAGCCACTTGGAGCGGCAGAGGAATATGTGCTTTCATCAAAACAGCGTCGAGGCAAACTTAATTGTTTCAGGTGGCGCTTTACTCATGTACTTAATTGGGACTTGAGTTCGGCACACCTCTAGAGCATCCATCTGAAATTGTCCTAACTCTTTACAACCCCAGAGGAAACTGCTTGTCTTGGTGGAAAAAGTGGGTAACTCTTTGTACTCTTTGAATTACATCACACTATTAGTGGACTAGTGGACAAATCCACTGACTGACCTTGCAAAGGGGCACACAGAGTCTCTGCCACGTTCTCCTGGAAAACCTGGTAGGCTTGCCTGACTCCCTGGATCAGTGCTTCAGTGTACTGGATCTGCAGGTTGTACAGGGACCTGTGGAACTCCAACTCTGCCTGTAAAGCTTCCACCTGTTTTGCAAATAAAAGACAGCATAACTTACTTGTCACATGCATGTTCAGAGAACCATTATGTTTCTATTTAACTGGGTTAAAAAGTAAATCATTTATTTAATTGAATCAAATATTGTTAGTGCCTAAACAGGCCTGGAGAGTTAGTTAGATATAATCTACTTTGAGAACAGGCACTGACAGCATAACACTCATCTAAAATAGAACTGAAATAAATTGTGGAAGTTTAAATAGGACTTTAGACACAGACATGCCAATACAAATTTGTAAATATTGTGTTTGGGCAGCATCAATAAAATTGAACCCCAGCATGCTAGTATAGTTAAAACAATGAGTTAAACTGCTGAATGTTTCCGAGTCAGCCCCTAGCTGCGCCAGTTATCAGGGTGATAAGCTTTTCTGCCCTGAGGTGACGTGACAGTGTTGCTAGGCTTCGATGGTCACTTTCACTCAGTACATAAGAACATAAGAACATAAGAAAGTTTACAAACGAGAGGAGGCCATTCGGCCCATCTTGCTCGTTTGGTTGTTAGTAGCTTATTGATCCCAAAATCTCATCAAGCAGCTTCTTGAAGGATCCCAGGGTGTCAGCTTCAACAACATTACTGGGGAGTTGATTCCAGACCCTCACAATTCTCTGTGTAAAAAAGTGTCTCCTATTTTCTGTTCTGAATGCCCCTTTTTCTAAACTCCATTTGTGACCCCTGTACATTCAATAGAGAAGGTGAGGTCCAGTAATAATAAACGCAAATCGCTTCAAAACACAAGACAAATAATACATAACAACTGAAAGCAATAGTGTGTGTGTATGTCTGTATGTGAGCTGCAACTTGAATCCATTTCCTCCAAACAGCTTTCTAGCTCTGCAACCACTGCAGCTACTAACAAATATAAGACGAGAGCGAAATACAAACGCAGCTCTCAGTCCTTATCAGTACAAAACCTAAAAGCATCCTGATTAATAAACAGACAATGAACCTCACTGTATGAAAGCAAAACAACACCAAAATAAATCTGATTGATGTCAGCATCAAAATGTGAAAAAATATAATGCTTGGGCTTTTCGTAAACAAAGATAAAAGAGAATAGGAAACTCGATGAGGCTTTATGCAAATATTTTGAAGCCAGCTTGAGTGAAATGATACATTTTAAAGGTCATTTACTAAGGCTTATTTTGCATTTTTAAGTCTTGAATCTGCAATCCTTAAAAAACGCATTACTGTAATGCCCCATAGCTCATAAGTTGAGAGTGGCAGAGTGACAGAAGTGTTGCACATTAATCAAGAGCACTTATCTATGGAAGCCTTTGTTTATTATTAATGAGTACTGTCCTCTAAGAATGCTACAGCACAGCTCTTACCTGGAATGGGTGCTTTGATAACCTCCCAGAGTAAAGTAATAGAAGAACACTCAGCCCCCTCTGTCCATCACAGATAAACCGCATGGTTTTCAGAATGGCTTTTAAAGCACCAATTATCACCTACTTGTTTCAGATATCTGTAAATGTATTTCAATCTGTATGTTGTTCTAATGCAATGCATTTCATCAACATTAGTTGGTTACCAACACAGCAAACTTACTAGAACTTCTGAGATAGCTTATACAACAGTGTGTTTTGTTGGTTGTGCCCTCAATGTTTAAATGTTCAGCTGGCACAGTGTTTGTGTGAGTGTGCTTGTGTTCCCAGTAAGATGCACTGGAAAAGTAATAAAACACTATTACTTTAGTCACTAAAACAGGCTACAACATGAGGCTGAGTGTTGTATTTTCTTCTACCTGCCCTATACAATTACCAAGAAAGTAAAAAGTGATTTAAAAAAAAAAAAATGTCATCTCTGTGATTCATCAGAAAAGGTCAAATAAGAACAAATGTAAGACACAGCAATAGGGAGAAAGAAACATGGTACGATGAAACGAATGCATAATTGTATCTGCAGGGCTGTAACTCGTGCTCAGATTTTGAAAAAGTAGAAATGATAGCATGTAGTCCCCACTTGTTCTAAATGTACAGTATTTTTTATTTTTTATTTAGTATGTAATATTATAACATCGTAATTACAAAATAAAATACAAAAATGTGTGTTTTGCTTTGTAAGACATGCTTTTACCAAAACCTTCTGTCCCACCTGCTGCAATGCCTTCAGTCGGGAGTAATCTGCGGTTTTAACCAGGGCCTCAGCAGCTCTCCTCGCCCGCTGCTGAGGGGCCCCTTTGGGGACGGCAGGCAGCACTGAAAGCACATTCTCTGTAGTCAGTTCCTGGCTCACCCGCTGCTCCATTCTCGCCTGCAAAACAGTCACGCTGTGAGCAAGAGTGCATTTTCTTCATTAATAGCACCCTGGGAGCTGGCGCATTAAAATGTGAAGCAAAGGAGAATAAACACACACACACATACACACACACAGAGCACAGGTGGGAAGACATACAACACACACTGAAAGTTATAAATAATGTATCCAACTGTAATGGAAGGGAGGTGCTTGACAGCTGAGCTCGTTGTTTTATTTGGCTGGGCTCCCGCAACACTTGAAGTTATTGTTACTGCTTATATCCCTTTATCCATCAGGGCAGGAATTTCACAGGCAGCTGCAATGCAAGCTTCCAATGTGTGTTGACTGTCTTGGAAGGACCACCATGTAAGTGGAGGAGAACGCTCATTCCAGTCCTTGGCTACAGCTGTATGTAGAACAACCAGCTATAACTCCACCAAACACTGGGCTACAGTTACCCAAACCTACTGTATACAGGTCATCAAAATATATTATACATGCTTCTGACTGACGGTGCAAAATTCATCAGTATTAGCACATCAATACATACAGTTGTGTAAATGTATACTCATACCAACACTTCATGAATGTGACCCAAGCTACATTAAATTTTGCTCCAGTGGAATACCTGCATCACAGTGGTGGAAATAATGGTTAGAAACTAGTTATATGTACAGCTATGTCCAAACGTTTTGCATGACCTTGGAGAATATCTCATTTTGTTTCATAAAGTCGAATGAAACCTGCTGAGTAATGTTACATTGGCACATTAAATTACATACAGCTTTGTAGTTTTCCATATACTTAACGAAAATTGTGACATTTCAAAATGTAACATGAAATACCAGACTACTATTATGGCTTCCAGTTGACTTTGCCATACCATTTTGTAGTTTCTTACATTACATGGAATATCTAAATTATGTTCATATGTTTTTTTTGTTTTTTTTTGTTTGGTTTTTTTTTTAATAAGATTCAATCTTGAAACTCTAGGTGATGCAAAACTTTTGGTCATAGCTGTAGATCTTAATGTGTGTCACAGTCCTATCTGTTATCAATTTAAGATTGCTGTCTGATGCATTTCTTAGTGATGATACCATTAAGGTAATGAGTGATGTGTCTGTTCACAAGATGACATTCTTAAGAGACATAAGTGTACTGTAGTTTTTCTAAAGAGGACTTTTTAGACTGATACAAAGATTGGTTGTGGGCCAGCAAACAAACTATCATTAATAAAGTTAGTTTGTATGGAAAAGTGCAAAGCCCTGGCAGAGTGCACAGTCTTTTCATGTTTGGAGGAGGAGACGGGGAAAGCTTAAACAGTTCAAGAGAGTGATCAGTACCTGTCAAATATACGAGGAAGGTTAAAGGTTAAAAGCCTTTTCCCTTGTTGTTTACAATTAACAGTGTAATATATTTGTTACAGGCTTGTGAATTATTAGACACAGACGCATAAACACCATCCATTGTCCTGACAAAATGAAATGCTGCCCAAGCTCACTTTCCTCTTGAGGTTCCAAAGAGGGGAACATGCAATACAGTTAAACCTTTGATGCAGGATTTTCCTAATGGAACTTTCAAATAGTTCAGTGATGATTTCACTGATTTTACAGGAACCGTGAACAGAGAAGGGAGAGGGATGTCTCCTGTTCAATTTACTAATCAGGTAGGGGATGGGAAAGCATGCCTGTGTTAGATGTATTTGGATTTGCACTCACAGCACTGCAGTGTATGGCACATTTTACATTACACTTTTATACTAATTCTAAAGGCAATGCGATTGTTTGAAGCTCAAAACTAGTTTCCAATGGCACCAATGTTAAATATAACGCACCAAACAAGAACACTCTGTGAAATAGTTACAAATAACACCTGTGTATATTCTTGGGAGCCCTGGGACTGATTTCACTGAACACAAGAGTCCCTGGGCATTAGGAACACACACAGTTTGAATGGCTTGTTTCTACAGTTTCATTACACAAGGGTGTGACACAGCCCATCTGCTTTCAATGGTTTTTACACTCGGAACAAAATCCCAGCTGGATCAACTGGAGTTCAGGACTTAACTACTGTATTGTCAAGGTCTGATCCCTCTACCTTCCAAACAAACTTGTGATATTGTGCTCCTGTTCTTTGAGAATACTTAATGTAAAGTCAAGACCAATCTGAGCTTCCCTTGTATGTGAACCTGCACACTGCACTCCATGTCCTTGCAGAGCTATCTCCCCTGGAGTGTCTCTACAGCCACCTGTATTTCATCTCTGCTTGTTTACACATGCTCAGCCACTCTGTTTAACTGTGTGCCAATTAGGTGCAAATTAATTGGTGGCAGCTCACGTCAGGGTTCTGCAGTTCCTTTTCTCTGGCAAGACTTTGATCCTTCTTGACAGATAAGGTGTCTATGTTGTGTCTAAACCCCTTCTTGGATTACAGCCAATTCATTAAAACAGAAAAAGAGTCACAGGCATGTACTGTTAAGAAACGTCAGGCTTAAAGATTTATACATTCTTTTTTAACTCTGTGCACTGCTGTGTTTTTTGGTGTGGGGGGGGGGCTGTTTCTGTGCCAACTGTGTGAGTTGTTTGAGTCAGATTTTAAACACGTATTTTTCAAACTGAGAAACACTAGACATTGGGGGCTTTCTCATGTCAGTAGAAAATATACATTGATTTTCAAGCTAGTGCGAGGGGAAATGTACTAAAGCACCTCCCTCAAATGTGTTAAGGTTAGTAGTACAGCCACTTGTTTCAATTTCTGTAATAACAAGGTGCTTCAGATCAGAAACGAGTGTGTCCTGGGTATATATCTGAGTATGAGAATAAAGCTCCATTTCTCCACTGCTTACGTAACAAGCAGAGACCAGGGTGCAAACTGCTGAGTGTTTCAAGCACTGTGCTAAGGAGACGTTACAGAGCTTGTAATCTTGTCTCACTTGCAGGGTCAGAATTCATAACAGCAGTACATCATACAACACTCCGTTACATACCTATTCATTTGAGCCTTCACCTTTATTTTAATTAAACCCAAGGTAGATTAGAATTTTCCATGTACAAAATAATTATTATGTTAAATCCTATAATTACACCGTGTAACAATTTTTTTTTTTTTTTTTTTTTTTTTTTTTTTTTGGTTCCTGGGTAGTAAGTGTTATTTCCTAATTGCTTATGCCTCAAAAGTATAGAAAATGGCTATTATTCCCCACAAACTTTGCTTTTGTGACCAGGACAGTGATATTTCAAAATATCACTATTTCCAATGGGAAAACGGGCAAATGTGTGTCTTTTCGTTCACATAAAGTCAGAAAAAAACAACATATGAATCCAAATTAACATGTATTTGTACTAAAGTAATACAAAAATGACTACAAAAGATTTAGAAGTGAGTAGTTTTTCGAGATTTACGATTATACTGTAAATACAGAGATTAGATTATACTGTATTTACAGGCAAATTTTGATACAAGACAAGGTTGATGATTTATCAGGCCATTCTCGCTGGCAGTGATGCCATTATGAAAATGTTTTGGGTAGAATTTTTCATAAAATCTAGTTTGTATGGGGGAGGGGTTGCAGTTCTTAGGTTAGCCTTAGATTTGAAGGGCATCTACTGTGTAATAGTGACCTCTATACTACGAACATGCATTTCTGAGATGATTTGTGAGGGTTATAATAAATAAATAATGAAGGTGTAGAGAGCTTAATCTCACCCCTTGTCTCAATGCATGATGTTATGTATCAATGTATGCACCAGTTGTAGCTCTGATGTCCATTGGCTTCCCCTGCCCTGCCCAGCAGCTCTTTCAGAATAAAAGTAACCTGCTGGGACAGATGGAACTGAATCAGGTTAAACAATCACAGCCTCTCTGACTGTCAATGTCATTCCATCTTTCCTCCCTGTCAATGTCATTCCAGTGTCCCTGCCTATCAATGTCATTCCAGCCTCCCTGTCTGTCAATGTCATCCTAGCCTCCCTGCCTGTCAATGTCAATACCAGCATGAGGAATAATATAACACTGCACTTCAGTAACACAGGGGAACAAAGTGGAAGGAAATGTAAGCATCTGAAAAGAAAACAGTAAGCTTGATGTGTTCCAAATTCTGAAACTGTTTTCAAAACGGACCTAATGTGGACCCCTTGGAGGTTATTCCAGTGGAGCCTGAGAGATGTTCTCATGTATATCAGACATCCCACATCACCGTGACGATGAGCAAGCTGCAGGCAATGCACTCACAGTACCTATAGCGCCGGATCCACATTACTGACACATTTCACACAGCTGTAAACTGAACTCACTGATTGGACATTGTATAATGGATTTACTTCAGAAAGCTATAAACTGAACTCACTGATTGGACACTGTAGAATGGATTTAGTTCCAATTGCACTTTTACATGACTATAGCAGCAGCATCAGTGTATATAGCATCTACCACTGGAACTGTAGAGGAAGTACAATAGTTATATTGCACAGCAGGATCAGTGTCTTATGAAGAAGGCTTACTGTAATGTGAAAGGGGAATTACAATGTTACTGAAGAGAAAGAAAGATTAGAGCCTCATGTTTCAGATCGCCTGTCTGATACTTTCCTAAAACGCCTGCGAGCGCCAGTATCATTGTCTATAGCAATTTCCTGTTTACACTTATTATTATTTCACACTTATTGGCAACAAATAATAAACATCTTAGGATCAAACAAGCAATTCTTAATAAACTCCATCAAGAAAATGTGCTTCCATAACTATAAATGCGTATCGTACAAGGTAGATAATGCATTTTTCATCAACATTTTTGTATTGGTTGTTCAAGTTCTTGTTAAAACGTGTAAAGAAGCTGCTGTCGGTATTCATGATGGTAGTTTGTATTCTCTGACTGGTCTCACTGTTTTCCAGCCTTCATCATGACAGGAGTACTCAAACCTTGCTGTTTGTCACAGATGCCCGCTATGAGAGAGGACATTGAGAAGCTGTGGCTGCTCCATCACTGCTGCCAATGCACACCTGCTCCTGGTTCAGCAGAGCACAAGGGTTCACTCCCCATCGGGACTGTCTCAAGGCTTTGTTAAATCTGTGCATGTCTCATAGGTGTTTTTCTCTGTTCTATAAACACTGTATCTTTACTCAAAGTCCTGCATTCCAGGGTCTACTCATTGGGTCTACTGTGCATGTTTTTTAAATCATTAAAACAGGAACCTTACTGTTGTTTTACAACACTGATACACAAAGACACACAATGCAAATGACCATTGTTCAGATTCATGCCATGACCACTTACCTATTTACTGTACTGCTTCATAAAGACAATATTCACCATAGCTTTACTGTTTCATTTCTTGCACCCCTGGTACCCATTTCAAGCACTGTTCCATGTTCTACAATGTCCTCATATTACACTGGACTGCTGTGTGAAGGTTCTGTCACATATCAAATTAAATATACTAGAGCCGGGCACACTAGCAATAGGCTACCAAGGCTAATAAATGAAAGGATTCTAGGAAAAGATTTGTTTCATACTCACACATGTTTTTTTTTTTTGTTTGTTTGTTTTAATCATCTGGGTTTGCATTCTTAAGCTGACCTTTATAAAATGCATTTCAACAGAAAAAATAAAAATGATATACCATCAAGATGAACCCTGCATATTGTTATGAAAGAAACAATTATTGGACTTGCAATGTATGGATGGTGTTACCTGTGAAAGTCAGAAGAAATTACATTGATAAAAATCTTAATGACACACACACACAGGCACAAAACCAGAATGGCAGTGAAAGGACACAAAGGGTAAGAATGGACTAAAGGAAATGGGAAACCACACGCTTGAATGAAATAGACAGAAAATTGGAAATACTTTTTTTTGTGAAGGTTTTTGGGTTGTTTTTTACAGAGCTCCTTTTTTTAGCAGCCCAGCTCTGTACCAAAGTCATCCTGCTTCCATGTTGTGGTGAGTTAGAGGCTGGGGAGACCCTTTCTATTCTTGGCCAACTTGTGCAGCCCAAACAGTGCATTAACAATAATGAAGAAAACAGTGGACTGTTTGTATCTGTTTACTATCCTGCAATATGTGTTCTTAGTCATCATTTATTACTGGTTCAGCATTCGTGGATAATTGGCAAGTTTTAAAAAGTCACCAGTACATTGTACCTGACAGGTATAAAAATGACCACTAGGATGCACTAGTAATCCCCATCATCACTCCCACTCTAAAAATAACTGTGAAACCAATTATTTTACTGGGATTTCAACACATATTAATTTGATAATCTGTTATGCCATATCTGTAAGGTATGAGTTTGTCTTACTTTACTTGAAGACGGGAAGCATCAATCCAGTTTTAGTACCTTTTATCTGTATGCAAATCTGGGGCCAAACAAATTTTAAGCTCAGCTGTTGTGCATACAATAAGAGACAGGTAAACTATGTAAACTATAATGTACTACCATAGTATCTGCAATTCGCAACTGCAGTGTCTCACAGATAGTATTCCAGGCTCACAGTTGGCTCCACTAGCATTACAAGATATATTTGTTTAACGAGTAGTACTGCTATGGGTTTATGATTCTTTTTGAAATATTAACCAATGCCTCATTACAATAATTGTAGTACAGCACATAATATGGACAGCTTACCATGCATTTCATCCAAATGCAGGAGCCATGGTTAATGTTGTCTGCTTATTCTGCTCACCAGAGAAATACATATTCAGTGCCTAGAAAGTCTACACCCCCTTTCAGAATTTCAAAATACCATACAGCTAACAAGAACTTTTTAAAATTGAGCCACTAACCAAGACACTTGAGATAGAATTTCCTGTAAAAATGTTTCACTTATGTCTATCAGAATTTTAAATTGAATTATTGACCTTAATAACAAAGACTGGAGTTCTGCAAAGAAAATACCTAAAGAAAGACTATGGGAGTTTTCTGGATGAGAACTTGCTACCTTTAAACTGTGTTCAGACTAAAACCGATTTCAGACCCTGGAGATTGGTTTTGACAAAAGATCTACTGTGTTTATACAAGTATATTACTTTATACAAGTACAGTTCAGATTGAGATTGGTAGCTGCAGTATTCCTTTACCATTTAATCAACCTGTTTCTTTTTTATTTTAATGGCAAGAAAAAACTAATTTTCAGATATTTGTAAAACAGAAAATAAAACTTTGCAAAATGTAAAAGAAGACAAAAAACAACAAGAATGATAACATAACTAAAAGAAAACAGTCTGATGTATTGTTTTAGCCCAGCACATCTTTGTGATTGCCAATGAGGAATGTAGGCTACTGCTTTAGTCATTTTCTGGAATATCTAAAGCAAACCCTAAAGTCATTAAAAAAATCAAAACATAGGAAAAATATTTAACCCTTTAAGGACCGTGATCGTGTAAACACGATCATACTGAAATGTCATTCTGAGCCTATGATCGGGTAAACGTGATTAAAAAAAAAAAAAACGCACTTTGTTTCTTTGATTTACTAGGCCACCATACTTTGCAGTACAGCTTGTTAACGCATATCATTGGATAGGGGAGGGATTGAATTTCACTGTCTGATTGTTTGTTTTTTGTGTGACGTCGCTGAAACGGGCACTTCATTTTTAAAGGGTGGAGACATTTCACTCCGTCGCTGAACGGGTAACGCACTTCCATTTTTAAAGGGTGGACATAGCATCACCGCCAGCAACGTAGAGAAAAAAACATGACACAGGAACTTGTTTAACACTAAAAAAAAAAAAAAAGATTCTTTTTACCCCGTAACCATTTATCCGATATATTTGACTTAGTTACAATAGAACATGTATTCTCCCTCATGTGTTTTAATATTTATGCTTTTATAACATTTTTAAATATCAATAACTGATAATAATGGAATGAAAGAACTATTGTTTTATTTATAAATATTTATTTGAGAAAATAAATCAAGACTAATGGCCATTATTGCTTAAAAAATAATCCTGTCTTTTAAGAATACGAATTTTATTTAGTCGTCTTGTATAAGAATTCTAGAATAATGGGGAAGGGAATTTTAATAAAGTGTCTTGTAATTTGCCCAAACATCAATATTTTTCAACAAAACTTTTAGGAAGTATTGCAAGGTTCCTCGGGTCATAGAAGAACATATTTTTATACATGTATCTCTAAACAGAATACATAATAATAAAAACAAGTAAAAAAAAAAAAGGAATATGAATATGATTGTGATGAGTCAAAGGGGTTTCGGTCTGCAATTCAGCCTCCCAACAGTAGAAGGCATCAAACCAACTCGGGACTTCCCTTACCAAGGTCTTGTGACCATGACAAAAGTTATCTTTTTGAGGGGCGGCACCTTGGTGAGGGGCGGAAGTGCGAGTATGTAAATTCCAGCCACTGGAGTCAAGTGAAGTTAAGGATACCTGTCAGTCTGGGATTGGTGATCCACTGACTACCGGGGCGGGGTTTGCATACTAAAGGGAACGTGCTACTGTGGTCGGGGTTGGTCCTGAGGAAGTACGTGCGGGGTGGACTGTGTTATTTACTTTTAATTATGGACGGAGGCCTTACTAACTTTGCTCTTCTATTCTTCTATTTTATTCCTTTTTGTTTCATTTTGGATTGAGCAGATCACGAAGAGGATTAAGAGGCTTCCATTCCTTTATTTCTGATTACTCCAGCACTCCCTCCCTCACATCCTTCTTTATTGTTTTTTTTTTCTTTTCCGTGTAATATTAAATAACATTTTTCCCTCCCTCACATCCTTCTTTATGATTTTTCTTTTTTTTTCCCGTTAATATTCAAGAACTTTTTATTTTTTTTTATTTTTTTTTTACACGTCAATCGCTGTCTGGAAAATCCATTTTTACTCACACGCCTCACAATGATGTTGAAAAAAAGTAAAAAGTATATATGGTTTCTGAATTACTTTAGTGTTCCCCAGAATGTGCTGAAAAAAGGACACCAATTCCAAGATACTACTGTAAAAAATAGATTTTTTGTGAATTTTTATAGGTAGAGAGACAAACTACAACTACAGCCAAAAAAAACACTGGCCCTGGGGCAGGGGAAGCAAACTGAAAAATTCTTGGTCCTTAAACGGTTAAAGACAATCGTATTGTATGTTTGCCTGTGAATTAAAAGTGGGTTTGATTTACATTACTGAGATCAAAACCTCTTTTAGATCCCCGTCGTACCATCTTCATAGACTTTTCACTGGCTTCTCAGGCACTGTTGGTATTGCCTCACCATTAATGTAGAACTTTTTATCTACTACTTTGCCTTTAATTATAGAGATGCTCCTTGATTTAGTGGGCTTGAATTGCATTCGTGCCCATTCAATGTTATTGGTTAATTTGCCCAATAACCGACTAGTGCAGGCTAAGGTTGTAGTCATTGTTGTCATGTCATCCATGTATGCTCAAATTGGTGGTAGTCACATTCCAGAAGCCAAGCGCTCTCCTCCCACTACCCATTTTGATGCCCTAATAATTACTTCCATTGCCATGGTAAAAGCCAGTGGAGAAATGGTGCATCCTTTCATTATTCCAACTTCTAGGCATTGCCATGTAGTGCTGAAATCTGAAGTTAAAAAATCTCAAATCTCCAAAGTAGGCTTTCACTAAATTTGTTATTGTCATCGGTACGCTGAAGAAATCAAATGCTGCCCAAAGAAGTTCATGTGGCACTGAACTATATGCATTAGCCAAATCCAGGAATGTCACATGGAGCTCCTTCCTCACCTTTTTTGCTGATTTAATTTGTTGCCAGATTACACCAATGTGTTCTAAGCATCCTGGGAAACCTGGAATGCCTGCTTTTTGTACTGAAGTGTCAATGAAGCAGTTTTTTGACAATATCTGCGCAATAATGCTGAAAAAAATCAGGAAATAGGATGAAACTGACTGATGCTTGTAGAATCCTTTTTTTTGGTATAAAGACTCCACCTTCTCGGCGCCATGCTCTTGGTACAACCTGTTTTCCCCATGCCACTTGCATCAATTTCCACAGGATTCGTAGAACTCCAGAAGCACTCTTGTACACTCTGTATAGAACTCCATTAGGCCGGGGAGATGATTATGCCCTTGCTTTTTTCACAGCTTGCTCTACTTCTTCTTTCCACTTAGGTGCACAGTCCTCCATTTGGTATTCGGGTAGATTGATAGGTGGGATGTCTGAAGGAACTGACATAAGCTCCGGCCTTTTTGAATCTGTGTGTGTTTCCTCCAAATATCTCTCCAGCTCAAACTTAGATGATTTTAGTGTGCCATTTTTCTGACTGGTGAACATCTTCTTTACAAATTTGAATGGATCTTTATAATAGTTAGTTCTCGCACGATCATTCTTTTTGTAGCATTTCCGTAGACGCTCAGCTCTGCGCAATGTTGCAAGCTTATTTTTTATGACCCTTTGTAACAGATGGATTCCCTCCTTCTGACTTTGTTCTGCTTTTCTTTATTGTTTCCTCAACAGCCTCCTTTTTCTAACTAAGCGTTCAATCTCCTGCTGCCGTCTAGACTTCCAGGAATAGTTTGTACTTTTTCCTTCCTTTTTTCAATTCCAAACCTCTCACTTCCATATGCGTAGATGATGTCCCCAAATTTATCCAGCTTCTTTTCAACTATTCCATTTAACCTTTCCAAAGTAAAACAGAGATCCGTGTTTATTGTGTCCCATGCAGTTTTCTCACAAGTTCTTGGCCATTTAACTCCAGGCTTGTGCCAATTGAGTTTCTTTTCTCTCGTATGCCAGGTTCGCAAGAATCATTAGGTTCATCACTAGTTGTATCCACGCATGTCCTCCTCACGTCTATGACCAGGGTGCTGATATCCTGCGAACTGTGGTTTGATTCCTGTCACTGGATTTCATTCGACTGGCTTGACTGACTTCGTAAGAAGTACTAATCAATGCGAGGCCCTTGTCCCTTCTCCCTCAAGCATTTCATTCTCCCTTGATGAATCTTCAAACCCCTGACCGTTGTCGCCTTGCTCAAGCCACAGACACAAACCTGGAGTTCTATGTCTTTGCTAACTGCAGATCTTGAACTAGTCTTTTGTGAAGTACTCTCCATTCTCATATCCGTTTCCATTACCGTTAACCGTGTTATCCAACGTTGAGTCATCTTCTGCCCCCGCTCTCGCAGACTCTAGGGGTATTTTTCTCTTTAATTTCTTAGAAGCCTTGGGCAGGTGTCTCCAGCATCCTGTTTACCTTTGAAAACAAAGAGCTGGATACTGTTGACCAGGGTAGCTAACCCTTGCCAGCCCCAATGGGGTCTCTTTCCTCCTGTCAGCTGTCTCTCCATGCTGTCACGAGGTCTTTCCCTTGTTGCCAGCTGCACTATTTACAGCAGTCACTGGATGTATCCAGATCTTCATGATTTCCATTACATGAGAGTAGATGGTGAACTTCATGCTGATTTGAACTCGGCTCTCGTCAAGATAAGCACCGACTAAGATGTGGCTTTGCAGTAAACTAAAGTGATCCATCTGCATCTCCATCCATTTGCGTTGTTTTCGATCTGATGATGTAGATATCCTTCTGTCTGATGTTGATTGAGAGAGATTCAAACAATGGATCTATTCCATTTTGGTAGAACAAATATACAGTAAGAGATAGTAGACCAAATGAACAAGACAACAGACAGATGGTAATAATTTCATCAACGCTCTGCTGCTTTTCTAATTAAATAAGGAATATGCTGTCCTAACCACAGCCAGCCACAGTTCAGGAAAAGGTTTGTAGGTCTGGCACTTATCAATTCTCTGACCAGACAGCAGTTAGCAGGAGAACAACTAAGTAACTAATGTAACACACTGTAATGAATTGACGTCTTAGCCCATTGAACTGAATGGATCAAAGATGATCATCTTACCATTCAACTAAAGAGCAATCTGTGTACTGGAGATGCAAGTACAGGTCTTATACTAATGTCAGTATTATTTGCTAATCAGCCGCTACGAGAAGAGTCAATCAACCCACAAAATACACAAGGGTCACGAAGAGTCAATACAACCCACAAAATACACAAGGGCCTCTAGTTACTGCACCCAATTGAAACACATCATCAGAGGCAACACTAAAATCTGTACTGCACAGAGGCACTGAGCTCATTGTCAACTGTACTAGAATTACACGGTGTCTCGACTGTACCCAGAGCGTAGCCTGCTCACACACGAACGCAAAGACACAAATACCAGGCCCTCTGTGTAAATAAACCTGTACCAAATATAACTAAAACATCAACCTCCAGTGTTCTTTACTCTACTAATCTACATATTCTTCTGACTGGGACAGCCACTGCTTTTCTGTATGCTCTTAAACCGATTTACAAAAACACAGCGCACCTCAAGCCCCCAAAACGCAAACATTACAAACAATATGCTTTATAGTCATTCTTCTATACAGTAAGCTGGTTCTCCCTCAGTGTAAAAATACCATTCCAATTATTGTATTGCTTCGAACTTTTTAAAATTTTGGAATTGGCAATTATTTTCTCCCCAATTAGGAATGCCTAATTATTTTCTTTCAACCGGCTCATCGCTGCCACCCCCACACTGACTCGGGAGGGACGATGATGGACACACGTGTCCTCTGAAACGTGTGACGTCAGCTGTCTGCTTCTTTTCACTCTGCAGGCCTGCCATACAGCCACCTCAGAGCTACAGCGTCGGAGGAACACACAGCTCTGGGCAACCCGCAGGTGCCCGGCCAATCTACAGGGGTCCCTGGTGTGAGGTGAGCCGAGGACACCTTGGCAGACCTAGCCCTCCCCACCAGGGCGACGCTTGGCCAATTGTGTGCTGCCCCCTGGCAACTCCTGTCCATGGTCGGCAGTGGAATAGACTCTAGTGTTTTTACCGGATGCGCCACTTGGGAGCCCTCCTCAAGACGTACTTTTTAAACCTCATTTTTCTTCTCAAGGTGGCCTGCGTCTTAAATTCAAGTACATTACAGTGATGAGAAGCAGCGCATGACTGTAATGCTCTGTGTGACAGCAGACTGGAAATAAGAAGCAGCGCATGACTGTAATGCTCTGTGTGACAGCAGACTGGAAATGAGAAGCAGCGCATGACTGTAATGCTCTGTGTGACAGCAGACGGCCGCAAACTGCCTCCATACGTCATTTTTTTATAAGAATAATAAAATCTTTATTTGATTTTTTTTTTTTTTCTTCAAGTTGAGGTTGGGACTTTTGGGCTGAGTCTTAAAATTGAGGGCATTCAAAAAGTTGGAGAGCAAATCCCTTTACACCATTTAATTTAGGAAAGCTTTTCCTTGAAGAGATATTGTACACAGTTACCTTGATGGCATCATTTTGTTTTGCCATCTCTTGTAAAAGGACTAGATTATTTTTGTATAAATAAGTAAATAAATGTCACTCCTTATATGAAACCAAATGGGACTCTTTGTGTATGCTAAATAACTTGCCCATTTGAAGGTATGGTGACATCTGTCTTGTCAACATGAATGTGGCAACCATTCAGGGAGCAATGGTGATCTTGATTCAGTTTTTGTTTTGTTTACTGAGAGCTACAGCAATGATGAATGCCCTGCACTCCTAATGAAGTTTTTGGTATGTACCTTCACTCAAGCGGAAAAAAGGATCTATATATGGCTTTGGAGGCCCATCAGAAATGATATCAGTGTGTTTACTCAACGTAGCTTTAAGCAATACATTCAGCAGAAGGGACCTATTCCCCCAGCCAGCAGCTTGGCCCTGTCCTGCAGCCAACAGGCCAAAGAGCTTCTGCTGCTGCTGTTCTCTATACACCGGCTATTAGCTGTGTGCGATGAGAACCAGGGAACGCTTTCTTTACACCGGCTACTAGCTGTGTGCGACAAGAACCAGGGAACGCTTTCTTTACACCAGCTACTAGCTGTGTGCGATGAGAACCAGGGAATGCTTTCTTTACGCAGGCTACTAGCTGTGTGCGACGAGGACCAGGGAACACTTTCTTTACACCGGCTATTAGCTGTGTGCAATGAAAACCAGGGAACGCTTTCTTTACACCGGCTATTAGCTGTGTGCAATGAAAACCAGGGAACGCTTTCTTTACACCGGCTATTAGCTGTGTGCAATGAAAACCAGGGAACGCTTTCTTTACACCGGCTATTAGCTATGTGTGACGGAAACCAGGGAACACTTTCTTTACACCGGCTATTAGCTATGTGTGACGGAAACCAGGGAACACTTTCTTTACACCGGCTATTAGCTGTGTGCGACGAGGACCAGGGAACACTTTCTTTACACAGGCTACTAGCTGTGTGCGACGAGAACCAGGGAAAGCTTTCTTTACACAGGCTATTAGCTGTGTGCAATGAAAACCAGGGAACGCTTTCTTTACACCGGCTATTAGCTGTGTGCAATGAATACCAGGGAATGCTTTCTTTACACCGGCTACTAGCTGTGTGCAATGAAAACCAGGGAATGCTTTCTTTACACTGCCTACTAGCTGTGTGCAATGAAAACCAGGGAACGCTTTCTTTACACCGGCTATTAGCTGTGTGCAATGAATACCAGGGAATGCTTTCTTTACACCGGCTACTAGCTGTGTGCAATGAAAACCAGGGAATGCTTTCTTTACACTGCCTACTAGCTGTGTGCGACGAAGACCAGGGAATGCTTTCCTTACACCGGCTACAAGCGGTGTGCGACGAGAACCAGGGAACTCTTTCTTTAGCTGTGTGCGACGAGAACCAAGGAATGCTTTCTTTACACAGGCTACTAGCTGCGTGTGATGAAAACCAGGGAACGCTTTCTTTAGCTGTGTGCGACGAGAACCAGGGAACGCTTTCCTTACACCGGCTACAAGCGGTGTGTGACGAGAACCAGGGAACTCTTTCTTTAGCTGTGTGCGACGAGAACCAGGGAACTCTTTCTTTACACCAGCTACTAGCTGTGTGCGACGAGAACCAGGGAACGCTTTCTTTACACCAGCTACTAGCTGTGTGCGACGAGAACCAGGGAACGCTTTCTTTACACGGGCTACTAGCTGTGTGCGACGAGAACCAGGGAATGCTTTCTTTACACTGCCTACTAGCTGCGTGTGATGAAAACCAGGGAACGTTTTCCATACACTGGCTACTAGCTGTGTGCGATGAAAACCAGGGAACACTTTCCTTACACAGGCTACAAGCTGTGTGAGACGAGGACCAGGGAACGCTTTCTTTACACGGGCTACTAGCTGTGTGCGACGAGAACCAGGGAACGCTTTCTTTACACAGGCTACTAGCTGTGTGCGACGAGGACCAGGGAACGCTTTCTTTACACTGCCTACTAGCTGTGTGTGATGAAAACCAGGGAACGTTTTCCTTACACTGGCTACTAGCTGTGTGCGATGAAAGCCAGGGAACACTTTCCTTACACAGGCTACAAGCTGTGTGCGACAAGGACCAGGGAATGTTTTTTTTACACCAGCTACTAGCCGTGTGTGATCAAAACCAGGGAACGCTTTCTTTACACCGGCTACTAACTGTGTGTGATGAAAACCAGGGAACGCTTTCTTTACACTGCCTACTAGCTGTGTGCAAAGAGAACCAGAGAACGCTTTTTTTTCACTCTTCATTCTTTTTCTTCTGTTTCCATTTTCTCTCTTTTGACACATTTTATTCATCGCCTTTAAATACTTCATTATTTCAGCAAGCTTGTTTTATTCTCTGCTTTTTTGTCCTTTGTTTTCACCCCCAGTATTAGTACCTTTTTAATTATGTCATTCCCTTTTTTTGCCAGATTTCCAACTTCTGTTACATTTTAACAGCTATATTATTATAACCCAAATTTCTGTGTTGTTTCTCATGTGAATATTCTTTATTTAATTTTATTCAAAAATAACTTCCCTTTCTTCATTCATTATTTAGTTCAAAGAATTGATTTTAACTGATTTAATTTCAGCTCATTTAATGTCTACTGTAAATTTTTATTGTGTTTAGTAATTTTGTATAGTTAATATAATATGACAACGCCTATACAGCAGTATGTTACGATACATTACTATCCATAACTACTAACACTAACTTTTTGACATTGTCTTTTTAATTTCCCTTTAAAAAAGGGCCTTTATTGAAACATATTTCAACTACACCTACACTCATCACACACAGACATACAGTATTTCTTGTAATGAACCCCTACTGTGACAGCTTTTACTTTAAAAGGCGTGTAACATTTGGTTTGTCAAACCTGTTCTGTAATCTAATGAGGAAGCTGGATTTAGAATCTCGGTTTGTGTTAGACACATGCGTGCCAAGGACTAGTGCCAAGCAGCAATCAATTAACGAAATTGAATTTGAAAGAATTTCAGAGTGGTTTTCTCTTGGATCTGTCAGTGGTGAGTGAAGAGAACAGAGAGGCTGTGCTGAGTTCTCCTGTCACTTGCCAGGTCCAAGAGATATCACTCTTACTCTCCAAGGAAATCTCTTCACAATGGTACTGACCATTATAGATAAACTAGATTATGTGCCAGTGGGAAGCTTCCTGCTCTTTGCATCTTGCAACTAACTTGTATCCGCTATATATAAGATGATTTCAATACAACAATCGATTACAGGAATTTTGTAGTTGTTTTTTAAAGAATTCTGGGACAGATGTCTAACGTAACAAATATTCAGCAATAATGTGCTGTAACTGTGACTTCTTTGTGATTTAAAAATGCTGCTACAACAAGCACTGTTGGGGAGTAATGCATTACATACAGCACATTACTGTAATCTGATTACATTTTTCAGTAACTTGTAACTGTTCCTTTTTCACATAAATATAGGAATGTGGTAACGGATTACATTTATGTTTTTCATTAAAAAAGGCTAATGAAAGTGATGTAGGATGCTAGCATGTGTTACACTAACATAAACAGACCCAGTGATATGTTCAAGTTTGTGTAATTATCTCAGTTGCATTCCTGCTGTCACAGACGGTTCTGACAGGTCCCTTTTCTGCTATAATTCATTAGATCCTTTTGCATGGAAGGCCTTGGTTGCAAGGGTGTGTGGTTCTTTGATGGACCCAGATTCAGTTAAAATGTGTTCGCCCACCGACAATGGGAATGAGAGTGCAGAGATGGGAGCCCAGCTAACAAGATTTAAGTTTTTCCAGGTATCAGGCTTTTAAAGACTGTCACCCACACCTGCAAGCAGAAACTGACTCACTGAGCAGAAATTGACCCAAGACTGTCACAGCTACTGGAAGCAGACTGATCTTTGGGAAACAAATTGAACATTTGTGGAACTACAACAATATTAATATATTGTAATAACTGTACTGTGTTTTAAAGAATATAAAGCCATTAGAAAACTTTATTAGCAGATCTGTGCAAGGCCTGTGAGAAAGAGTTAATTGCACTGAAGGTCACACTGGCCTGCTGAAAGTTCCAAACCTCTCTTATCAGGCAAAAGCATTTTTTTTAATTGGACTCAGTCTCAAAACATTCCGATCCAGCAAAAGCAGAATGCACAGTTAATATGCCAGAAGCAATTGAACTAGGTTTGATTATAGTAAGAAAAAACAAACGTATTTAAATAAATAAGAAACCTAATATAATAACATTCAGTAAATGTATGAGCAGGCCTAATTAAAAATTAACCTCTTGCTTTCTGTGTATATCAATGGAGTAATTGATTGCAATTTATAAAATCACAATTTATAAGAGATTGCTATATTGAAGTAACTGAATCAGAACTACATGTTATAAAATCATAAAAGTATAAACTGTAACTTTACATATACAGTGAACCGATTTGTAACCTCATCCTTACCTGTCTGTAGTAAAAGCAGTGTTGAAGATGAATCATTGGTTTTGGCCGATGAAGCGGGAATTTTTGATGGTCATTGATTTTTAAAAGCCCAGATCCTCTCTATAATGAGCGATCTCGTTGATATTAACAAACGAAATATCTTTCAGATAACAGAAGAGAGGAGTTTATATTACAATAATCATTTTCTATATATAACAGAAATTAATTAGAACCTCGCATGAAGAGATGGGAATGGAAAGCGTAGAACATGTTAATACGTTCAGTTAGATATTGGTTTGAAATAATGAGTGTTGGAAAATGCTTACGACAGTGTTTAATATTAATCCTAACTAGCAAAAAACAGAGGTTGTCTTAAAACCTGCTTTAACTGGATTTTGTATGAACAGTGAAGTTCAGTCACTATAACACTATGGCATTTTAATACTTTAATTAAAAGCTTGAAAGACTTATCAACGGAGTAAAATAATATTACAATTTTTAGGAGCCACTGTTGTACTGAAGTAACGTTTATTCAAACAGAAGCATGGCGTTGTCAATATTGCAAACATTACTGTTAAGACACATTTGCGATAATGTTCATTTAATTTAAACAATTTAAGAATTAGTTCAGTTTATCCAACTGAACAAAAAGTAGACATTACAATATTAATTACACTAAAGAATATAAGTGTTTAGATTCTATAAAGGTTTTACTACAGTAAGAAACAAAGGTATTTACAGGGAAACTGTAGAGTGAAAGAATTAAATGTTTGTCTCAGACACACATTAGAATTAAAAAAATAAGGCTTAGTCTTTGGCACCTCAAAGCAGGATTTGGTGTCAAGGAAATTCATGGTTAAATTCATTTTAATATAAGCATTTCCCAGATATTTAATTCAGACTATTGTCTGTGTGACATGCTGTGGTGATTGGGTTGTTAACACCAATTCCAGAACATTCTTAACCAGATTTACTTCAAAGCTTGTTAATTAGACCAAGGCACAGGCCAAACGTGGTGTTAACTCCCTGAAGCTCACCTTCCAAAATGCTATCTGATTGTCTGTTCTCCTAAGGTGTCATAAAACATACCAAGCCAATCTACAGTGACTATGCAATTGTACCATTATTGGGTTAAAGGTTAGTTAAAATACTTTAACTCACCGAACACACAACCCTGAGTGAGTAAAAACATGCTGCTTTTATGCAGCTGTACCGAGACTCGATTGCTAATCAATCATTCAACTGCGGTCTCGGTACAACTGCATGTGAATTAATAAAAGTGCAATTCCCTGTGCTCACATATTACATTTTACCTGCACGTGAAGTGCTGTGCAATCCTCGTGCCTAAATACAAATATACATTTGAAACACTTGTGTTACACAGACCCATTTATATCCAGTGTACCAATGACTACACACCAACATTAACACACTACACGTAACATACAACACAAATAATTAGCCCAGGGGAGGGGCACTTTGCCACTAGGGGAAATCCTATAAAAAACAAGGTAAAACCCCAGTCAAATATCGAGTGACTTGCTAACTACAAGTTGTGTGGTCTATGCTCTGAAGATCTTTGAAAAACGGATTGCTGTTTGGTCGAAGTCAAGTCTCTGCCTTTTTGAAGACAGTTCTTATTTTTCAATATTTCCTACACTACACTTCCATATACTGGAAGGTAAGCATATATTTGAATTTAATATGTATTTTATATTGATGCTTTGTTATAAGGTATAGGATTTATATTTTAGCTGTAGAGAGTGATATATTAAATGTTCTAGAACGTAGCTGTGGGTGCACTAGCTTTTTGCATTTTGAAGCCTGAAGTAAAAGCATATGATAACCATATTTTTACTGTATTGAAGTACTAATGCTGTTAAACCTGTAAAGGCTCTGGAAACATCCAGACTGCCTATTAGCAGGCATCCAAAGTGACTTGCAACCACTTGATCAGTTTTTAAAGCATTTAATAAACTGAAAAGAGCACTACTACTGCTCTGATTCATTAAAATTTCAAATTAAATAAGTCTGTATGATTTTCTTGTTTATTAAAAAGTTGTTTGGACATATAGCACGCCCAGTGCACGAACAAGACCACTTACAGGAGTTTAAAAGTGTGCTCAGATCATATATATATATATATATAACCCTAACCCTAACCCTAACCCTAACATTTGACACTGCATTACAATACAAAACCTATTTGTCTATCAAGGTGTCAGTGCAGGATCAAGCATTCATATTACTACAGTGAGAGAACACTGTAGAATGGAGAAAGTAAGAGGGTGACCTAGCTTAATGCAGCAGCTAACACAGTGCAAGAGTATAGTACATACAAGTATTATTTATACATGCAAAAAACTACCAATAACCACAATGATACCTTCAGGAAACGTATTCACTCCTTGTTTTTTCATACTTTCTGTATCTCAGGCTCTGCTCACCCCTCAAGGCTTTTGGTGTCCCGTGGAACTCAACTTTTCTCAAGCACCCTATGGCACAGTTCTTTTCTTTGTTACACCCAAATAGAGGCTTGGTCTCTGTGCTTTACAGATATTTTATTCTCTATAAAACAGACCCCCTACCAATTATCAGCATATGGAATAGAAAGTTAGCAACATATGATTTTACTCCGGACTGGGAACAAATATGGGATAATATTTTTACACCTTCAAGAAATTTGGCACATCAATTAATACATTTTAAATTTGCCCATACAGCTTATGCAACCCCACATAGAAGATACCAAATGAAAATATTGGGAGACCCCCTCTGTCATGGGTGTACACAAGTTGCAGTTGGCACTTATCTTCATATGTTCTGGGAGAGCCCCAAGGTCCAGCCCCTCTGGAAATTTGTAGTATTAGTGCTGTCCTGTCTGATTGATGTTCAGGTGCCGTTGTGCCCAGGAGTACTCTGGGTGACGATTCGCAACTTGAAATTCACAGAATGTCAAAACGTTGCTTGCTGGATTGACTGCAGCCAAGAAGGTGATCTTGAGGGCATGTAGAGCCTGGTATTTCTCTTCTCAATGTTTGGTTATATTTTTTTTCATGAGATTATTTTATTAGAAAGATCCACGGCAAGGCTACGCTTGCCAGATCGGCTACTCTAAATTCATGGTCGACCGCAGCTAATGTCATAGCTGAGCATATTCTCAATGGGGTTTCCCATTAGGCAAACACAGTGCTTTACGATATATTGTATTAATTTCTGTATGCCTGTATGCATTTGTATATTTATTTTTGTCATCATTTATTCTATTTTTTCATTTCTTACTGTGTTTTTTTTTTTTTTTTTACAATTGTGTTTATGTTCTTTGTTTTTTTTTTGCTAAGTTTTTTTTTTTCACAAAAAAAAATAACTACAATGATTAAATACATTGAGATTTAATTATTTTAAATTATTTAAATAATCAAAACAAAGCAATGACTTCAGTCGCTTTGTTAATACTGCATGCATGAAAGCTGAGACTACTGGGCCCTGACAGTAAAGAGAATTAATAGAATCTGTATGTGAAAGAATTCACTCAAATGAAACTTCACATTGCTCTGGATTCTTTCCATTTGGACAAACTCCAGCATCAGCCCAACACTTTTTGCTGGGTTGGGATTCATTATTTTTTGTGCTGTCGTCCCTGAAACACAAAATATTATAACAATAAGCTAATTAGTATGCTTAAAAGTAATAGAAATATGGGGTATAGATGCAAAAGCATTACTCAGGAAGGACACGGGACAACAAGCAGAACAAAAAGCAATGAATGGAAGACAAGAGAAGCAGTGAACGAATACCAGTTACTGTTTGTGCTTTGCTGTTGAATTGAAGGTGTGGCGATTCAACAGCACTTTTATTTCTATACACTGGTACCATCAAACACCCTGACACTGAGAATAAACCAGCCAAGTACTATACTTCCATTTGCAACAAGAATGCATGCATCTCATTCAGTATGCTTAATTCATTTCAGATTACAGATCATTAAAAAAAACATTAAAGAAGTAGTGTGTGCAGAACATCATTTTGTATCTCGATTGAGAGTGGTGACATCTAAAGGCACTGGCAGCTCTATGTGATTTTATATCTTGCCTCGGGGCCAGGGGGTCATAGGGTCAATATACATCCCACCACAGCATGTAGATAGGAGCCTGCCCTTCAGCTGAACAGAGGAACCACCTGCTCCATGAATTTAATACAGAACTTTTATTTCTACAAAGTCTGTATAATATATTTTTAATGAGTTTACCCTCGTAGTCAATGCTGTTCTCAAATCAGGTTTTATATTTACCTGCATTCTCGTGTAGACTGATGGAGACCAATACTGAATCGCTAAACATGATCTCTGAATTACATGTTTTCATGCAGGTAGGTATATAAAGGATGTCAATTATACATCTTGAGGTGCTCTAGTACATTTCCACACTACTGTATAACACTGAAACCTCGACTTAAAATAACGATGTTGGAATGGAAGTCGAGTTTTTTGTACAGGGTGGTTGTAAAGTCTATAATAACCACTTTCATTGCAATGAAATGTGGTAGGTGGATCTACCAAATGAGGTGCAAACAGATTCAATGACCATGCCTTTGGTCACAAAGGGTCTTGTAGTTGACACTTATAATTCTAATGCACTGCTTCATATGGTCACTATTTGTCTCTGTGAATGGATTTTTTTTTTTTTTAAACTTTAAAAACAGCAGAATACATAAATTATTTTCCATGTACACGCAGCACCTCTTGACAAATGGCATCTATAAAATCAATTAGGAATGTTTTAACCCACTGATTGATTTTAAATCCTCCCTGCATTATCTTCATACACACAAATAACTGAATGGTATTGTTTACATTTAGAAACATCCACAATGTTGTTTTAAAAGTTTGGATACAGGCCATTGTTTTGTTAGACTGGAGCAGTGCGTTTCGAGTGCTCAAGCTGGTTCAGATGTTTAGTACTTCAGTGAACTTAATTCTCATTAATTCAACTCTTTACCTTGAGAAGCCTCACTGCCCAATCCAGTGATCCTACATTTATTGTCTGAATACCAGTGAAGGCTGCCTGACTTCTCCCCGGGCAACACAGCATTTAAAAAAAAAGCACAACCTTGAAGAGATGTGAGGGCCACTTGCACATTTAGCTTTGTATGTAAGCCTACATCCGCAAGCAGCATGGACTCACCCACGGAGCGGAGGGGACTATGAGAGACAGGGTCAGCAGGTCCGAGCAGCACTCCTCCAGTGCTAGATTGCAGCGGCTTGCATGATTTAATAGTCTAGCGTAGACGGCTGGCGCAAGGATCTTCCTGGCTTGTTCCGGAGGGTCTGGTCCTGGGGCGAGGATCAAGCCCAGTGTTTGCCTCATGCCTTGCAGGTGTTTGAGCAGCTGGCTGAGCTTGGATTCCAAAGCGCTCTGATGAGACACGAGAAGAGAAGAAAACTACTGTGAACATTGTCAAACAGAGCTGACTGCTGCTGGATGAGAGGTCAGGGGTCGTTGTTTCAGCACCTGCCAGTGCCAAACACTAAACACTGACCTGTCAAATGCAGGCTTCAGTAGACATTAGAGGATTTAAAAAAGCATCAATAGTGCAAACTGCTCCTGTGTGTTTCAGAACCCTGTGGGTAGCTCTGGGTGGTGTGAAAACAAAATGTGCTGGAGGGCTAGCCCACAAACACCACAGCACAGTAATTCATGACTTTAGCCTTTAATATATGAAAACAAAATTTTGCCCTAAGCAGCACTAATACCACATATGAAAGATGTGGCAGGTTTCCTAAGCCTATTAACAGCCATTAACTTGTCACTGGAAGAGGCACTTCCAGAGCAAAGATCCACCCATTTCAGTGGCACACCTTGCTGCTAACCTGCATCAGGTTCCAGGCTGTAAGCAAAGAAAGACATTTTATGAGAAGTGTTCATTATTATTTGTATGTATTATTCCTGTTCATTACAGAGGGAACTTGGACTCCACAAAATGACATTCATGCTGATGATTCAAATTAAGTGACAAAAAATAAAATGCAGCGCGAGATTGCAAAGACACAAATGTTGTGTTAACTGTGATCAGTAAATAAAAAAGAGCCCTGACTATATTATAAAGGACTTGAATAGGAATAAGCATAAAAATCTAAAAGGTTGAAAAATCCTAAAGCAATCCTTGGGCTTAAAAAATCAGATAAAGAATTACAGAATAGCATTGTTTGTTCATGCCTGATGATACATGGAAACATCAATTTGAAAGTAAAACTTCTAAAAAAAATATACCCTAAATTTAAATAACACTAGCGTGAAGAGAACCTTTTGTATAAGTTCTTTCTGCACCCAATATATGATGTATACTACGCAGAAATTCTCCCTACACTTGTGATGGTAAACGTATCTTCTGTCAACACGTTGCTGCCTGATAAGGTTTCTTTTTCTCATACCTATATTTCCGTTGCTTGCCTGGTTGATTTTGATGCTGATGTAGATATTGACAATGTGCTAGCTGTGACATTAAAGAATCTATTTCATCCATTTCATCTAAGGAAGGCAAACAAAGAGCTGTACATACACTAAATGAGAGTCACTGAATATTAGCATAATGCAAAAATAATATGTTCCTGCACCTATACACACTTTTATTGTTTTAATGGCAGGCTGGAGAAAAGGGCAAAACTCTTGTATTCATTTTTAAACAAAACAAAAAGCCCCAATCGGCAGTGATACAAAGGTTAAAAGATCCAATCAGCAGTGATACAATAGGTAAAAGATCCAATCAGCAGTGATATAAAGGGTAAAAGATCCAATCAGCAGTGACGCAAAGGGTAAAAGAACCAATCAGCAGTGAAACAAAGGGTAAACCTCCTCTGCTGCCCTTGTTGACTTGGAGGGTATTTTCAATGGAGTACAGTGGTGCATACCATTGAGGAAGGGTGTCTTTCAGTAGTTGTACACTATTTTTCTATATTCAAAAGAGAGTAAGTTCTAAGGTTACAGGATGCCTGTGTAAATGTAAGCTTAGAAGTACGTTTAATACAAGATTATTAACACAGTATATATATATATATATATATATATATATATAATGTTAGGAGATTTTTTTTTCTAACAGGAACAAAAGGTCTAACATTTTCCACCCATCAGTAGTCTCTGGAAAGCAGACAATCCCCATCTACAAAGAAAAATCCTACAAATAATCAGAAAAAAGACTGCAGACGTGCTATCTATCAGCTATATAGGTCAGAGGGTACATGGGTCTTGAGGTTCATATGCAACTCATTACTACAGACTTGTGAACAATTTGTAAATGTGGGGCTGCCAAATTCAGTAGGTTTGGGGGGGTACCGAGAATGCCCCAGAAGTGCTGGAACATGCTGAACTGTGAAATCATTCCAGATGACATACTTCACTTCCATGTGCAGAGCTAACAGGCTTAAAAGTGTTAACAGCTACTGGAGGATAAATCCCAAACCAGGTGTTAGGGAGGCAGAATGGAATCCAGTCCTCTACAAGTGATTATTTATTGCAGCAAGCTGCATGGAGAATCGCACAGGCTGGGGAGAATCCATCTGGTTCTTTGGGGAATGTGTTGGTGTAAGGAGTAAACACTCTCCCAATTTTATGATTTGCTAATGTTAACACAGTAAAAAAAAAATGCAATCCATATCTCCAGTGGTTGAACCATTAATCCTACTTGGCCAGAAAATGCAGCATGGACAGGATGCCAGTTACCAATTTGGTCTTCACTGTAGCAGTGTTATGTTATCTAAAACTTTGAATGCTCAATCGTAAAGTCAAGTTGACAAACTTATATAAACATTCACGACTGCATATATAAGCTCGATAATAGGGCAACTCCTTACAATACAAACTGAAAGCACAATAAAAAGCATGTCACATGACATACATCTACCACCAGAGAGGTAGACATAAAATCAGAGCACCTCCATACAGCACAGTAATTCCCCGACAGGAGGGACGGTAATGAACATTTACTAGTGATAATTTACAAAAAAAAATAATCTGGCCGCTATTAAGAACAGGAATACTGAATTGTTTGTTTTCCAGCCCAAGTTCATTAGAGATCTCAGCATGCATGCTGTGACGCAGCTACAGCTCCGGTTTTGTATGAAATAATGTATCCCATGTTGCTTTCTGAATAGCTTAGCATAACTTGACAACTCTTATTCTGGCAGACCAATCCTGTTGTTTTTCCTCCCACCTTGGCCATCCAAAATCCATGTTCTGGCTCAATGTTGAATCATGTCACTCAGCTGGTAGGTACATTACTGTCCTGTCCATCACCTGCAGAGTCAAACTAACCACAGGCAGGAATTTCAAACCTGTGGGCTTGCAGAACACATGTGTATAACTGTACCATGTTAAGTTTCATATCTATGTATCTGCAATGCCAAGAAAAAGTTTGTGAACCCCATGATAATTATGGAAATTCCATAGTTTTATCATGATAGCCTTCTTGAATCAAAACCAGTCTTTTCTTAAATATCCAATAGGGTTTATATTAACCAATTCCATGTCTTTTGAAACAAAATGATGCATGAATTAGACAAACAATGAGTAACTAAGATTCAGGTTATGTGAAAAAGTAAGTGAACCCCTGGTTTTATCAGCTCAATTAAGGGGATAATTAGAATCAGGTGTTTAAATAATTAGGTAGATCTTCAGGAGCGAGTTTGGGAGGCCCCTCCCTATATAAAGATCAGAAAGTTTGTGAGTTTGGTCTTCACCATACAGATGTGTGGAAACACGTCATGCCCGATCAAAAGAAATTTCTGAGTGCCTCAGAAAAACAGTTATTGATCTGCATCAGTCTAGAAAGGGTTACAAAACCATTTATAAAGATTTGGGGCTCCACCAATCCACTGTCAGTCAATCCTGGGTAGAGTGACTGACCACAGTCAATCTACCCAGGAGCAGTCGAGCGGTCGTCCTACCAAAATTTCTCCAAGAACAAACCAGAAAATCATCAAGGAAGTCACAAAGAACCCCAGAGTAACATTCAAGGACTTTCAGCAGGCCACTCTCACCTTGGCTAATGTGAGTTTTCATAACTCAACTATCAGGAAAAGACTGAACAAGAATGGTGTTTATGGAAGGATAGCCAGGAGGAAACCACTGCTCTCTAAAAAGAACATTGCTGCCCGTCTGAAGTTCGCCAAAGAGCACATAGATGATCCACAAGACTTCTGGAACAATGTTCTCTGGACAGATGAGTCAAAGGTAGAACTTTCTGGCCTCAATGAGAAACGTTATGTTTGGCGAAAACCAAACAATGCATTCGAATAGAAGAACCTCATCCCAACCGTCAAGCATGGTGGTGGGAGTGTGATGGTTTGGGGCTGCTTTGCTGCCTCAGGACCTGGACGGCTTGCCATCATTGACACCACAATGCATTCTGCATTGTATCATAAGATTCTAGAGGAGAATGTCAGGCAATCCGTCCGTGAGCTGAAGCTGAACCAAATGTGGGTCATGCAGCCAGACAATGATCCTAAACATACAAGCAGGTCTACAAAAGAATGGCTGCTGAAGAAGAAATTCTGCATTTTAGAATGGCCTAGTCAAATTCCGGACCTAAACGCCATCAAAATGTTGTGGCAGGACCTGAAGCAAGCTCTCCATGCAAGGAAGCCCTCAAATGTCACCAAGTTGAAGCAGTTCTGTAAGGAGGAATGGGCCAAAATTCCTCAAAACCGATGTGAGAGACTGACCAACAGTTACAGGAAACGCTCAGTTGAAGTCATTGCTGCTCAAGGGGGTGCCACCAGTTACTGAATCTAAAAGTTCACATACTTTTCCACACGTGGATATTGAATGTTGAATCATTTGTGGATAAATAAATGTTGATAAAGTATCATGTTTTTGTGTCATTTGTTTAATCTGGTTATCTTTATCTATTATTAGGACTTAGATTAAAATCTACTAACATTTCAGGTTTGAAATATGTGAAATATGTGAAAATCCTAAGGGGTTCATAAACTTTTTCTCGGCACTGTATCTTACAATGCATATATTTTCTCTTTTTTGCAAATATGTTTTCTTTTATTTATTTCAAAGTTTGGCAGGGCAACTTCTCGAACTCCACAAAATTCCCACAAACTGTTTTAACAATGAAATAAAAGAAATTGTGACTGAAGGTGTTTTAAGATTAGTACTGTGGATCAATGCTGTCACTCTAAAGTGTAAAAACCTTCTTTTTTGCAAAGCTCATGTCACTGTGTTTGTATCGCATGGATAAAACCCTGGGAGAAGTTCACAGCAAGATGTTTTGGACTGCACCACCAGATTTAGTTTGTTAAAAGATTATATAGACAGACAAGGGGAAATAGTAGGAGTGAGAAAGGGGACTTGTTGGAAAGAAGCAAAGTATACAAGCTTATAGAAGTGATTGCATTCGATTTATTTTCTTGCCCCTTTACCATAAATTAAGCCAGACCGTGACTGCTAGGCTGGGCCACAGGCTGTCTGTATACAGTGAAGTACTATTTAAGCACATTAAATTGATGTCTGACAAGAGTTTCTGTCATTTTGTCAAGGCTTTAGCACAGTGCCTTCTGAAACACCTGGGAATGCAAAGGGAGCACTTCGGCAGTTCAGTGCTGCAAAAGGCTAATCACTGAATTCAGTCATTCACAAAGCTAATAACAGTCACTCTTTCTTCTAGTTCAAAGAAGGCTGCTCAGCCAAAATGTCAATTGCTAACCTCCCTTAGATTACTAAGAATAGATTGTGTGTGCAACTTAAATTATAATAAATAAATAACAACTACTACGACTACTAATAATAAATAAATAAATAAATAAATGCTGCTAAAAGGCTGATGATTGCTACTGTTACAGCAGCTTGATGTCGTTATGTCTGGCTCCTTTTTTCTTTCTCTAATTACAACAGCAGAAGGGAACGGTCATCAGAGTCAAGCCTCCAATGATTAATGATGAAGAAGAGGGCTCCGGCTCGGGCATCAATCACTGCAGGCTCTCCTTGTCTTCCCTTCAGAGCAAGCTTCCTGCTGTCCTGAGCATCAGCCTTCCAGAAGATGGTGCAGCACCATAACAAACCCAACATCTGCTTTACAATCTGGGTAAAGAGTGAGTCTGGAAAGCTCAACTACAAATCTGCAAACGTGTCTGGAGGTGAGAGACATCATGAGCTTAGCACTGGAAACAAACATGTGTTTTGTATCAGTGCGCTGTACGCATTTATCAAATCTCCATTTTTAATTATAATAATTCAATTTTTTTCCCCATCAGCTTTCATGTACTGTAACCTTTGATCTTTTTCAAACCAGCAGTTCTGAAAGATAACCACCTAATGCCCACAAGAGAAAGAGATTGATGCACTCCTTTGTAACAGCACATAGCACTCTGTATTAATGTAATATAAAATATAATATATTGGAGCAAATCCAAGCAAGGGCAATACCACTTACAATGGATGTTTGTCTTGGAATTCACTACTGAAATACAACACTCTACTTGGATCTACTTTTATTATTGCTGTCACTTGGTCAGCATGTGAGAGCATTGTAAATGTATGAGATTACTATGCACCCAGGGCACTCTGGAAAAGATACACGCTATTACAAACTTTGTTTAAGTGTTTAACAACCAAACAATATGAACACATTATAAATAGGTTACTGTACACAAATGTGTTTTTCATCTGACTATAGTATGCAATGATTTCAAAACCTTGCAATTAACTGATTGGGAAAACACTAAAATATTAATATATTGCAGGAAAAAAAAGTGTTTTCTGCTTCAAAATGTACAAAAAAAGAAAAGCTATAAGTCAAAGCAGCCCGGATTTAATTGGTGACAATTTGGAATTCCTTACACGAAACTGTACTCAAAATGAAAAAGGAATCAGGAAGTACCAGATCCCATGGAAACCCAGGTATTCCTCAAGTGCACAAACTCAAAACACTCAGCTGGTAGCAGTAAAACAGAATGGCTTTGTCTGAGAGACTTCCAACCTAACCCTGGTAATACATACAGTATGCATGCATGTGCGTTGTAATATAATTAGTTACATGTAATTCCATGCACAGTGTAAAACACCTTGTTTATGTGAAGGGTTGCTTTCCTGGAAACACACTGCATCCTGATGATCCTATGTAGTGTCTCAAAAGATTACAGGACATTTCAAGCAAAATGAACAAACACTTTGCAGCTTTAAGCTGTGCAGGTATATGTACACACACTCACTCACACACGTTGTCTGACTGCTCTTACTGTATATATAAATCAGTAAAAGTAGTAGAAAATACAGGAACCACATGGTTTTGATTATAGGCATTTTGTACAATATTTGTAGTAAACATAATTTGAACTCCAAAGTATTGTTGCTATTATTATTTGACTGTACAGTTTAAAACAAGAATAACTATTTGTGTGTGTGGCAAAGTGTCCTGCCCCTTTGTGTTTATTAGTGTTTTGTGTTGTATGTAGTGTGTTAATGTTGGTGTTTATGTATAAAATATGGGTTATGAGCATGGGTGTTATAAACGCCACGTGCATATTTAAGTGGGTATTGATATGTGAACACAGAAGTACACAGATTAGTTCACGTGCTGGGATTCAAGTGAATAGTTAATTGGTAATTAAATCACAGCACAATTGTATATATAGATGCACAAAGCACTCACTCGGGGTTGTGGGTTCGGGAAGTGGAGAATGGGTGAGACAGAGAGGAGAGTTTATTTAAAATAATAACAATTGCTACAGCGTGCTGGAAGTGCCAGCACGGTACTTGTTTAGTGTTCGTCCACTCGTTTGTCTGTCTGTTTAGTGTTAGAACGTTTTCTTCGTCTGTTTATTTTAGCTCAATTGCTGTGTTGTTTTGTTCAGCATCTTTATTTTCTGATTGTTCATTTATTAAATGATAAACGCAAGCAAGCGCTCAGCTTCAGCAAAACTCCACGTCTCTATCCTGTGTGTTATTGTTGCGGGTCTGATGTCACCACTAGTCATCCTGTTCATAGTGGGACAATAGCAAAATATATTCTGACATACTGTACATCAAATGGAACTCTCTCTCTCTCTCTGGTATATGTAATTTAAAACATCACACTGATAAGGTTAACTTATAAAGGTCTATTGAATATTTTTAATTTGCATCTGTGCAGTGTCAGAACGAAGTAGGGATCTACTTGCAATTCTATTGTACCATAATCATTTAGGCCAGCGGATATTATTATATGAATGTGGCTTGTGAATGGATCTTTGTGTATATGGTGGGGTGGGGGTTGTACAGTTTTCTAATGTAATCAACGAGTAACCACAGACTGTCACAGCCAGTTTGTTACACTCCACATCCAGCAGGTCACTCCATTGACAGCATCTTGAAAGACTCCTTTATCTTTCCCTTTGCATGTTGCCCTTTTCAGCGTTTCCTCGTATTGGTAGCAATATGTCATTCTCCTGCTCGACTTCCATCAAATGTATTCCTGGGAGGCACGTGTCAGTAAGAGCTTGTGAGCAGCTGTGTAATGTTGGTAGCCCCACTGGTAATCAATTGTATTGCCCTCTCGTGAATGAAAGAAATCCACTACAATGATTCCATTTAACATGGGGGGGGGGGGGGGGGGGGGCGAACCAAGTTTGGCTTAGAGAAAACGGTAAAGCAAGCCACAACAATCTCTGTTGCTCACAATAAAAGTGACCTCATGCAACTACTGTGTAGGTTAGTAATTGGACTCTCCGTCAGCTAAACCCATTTACAGCAAGATTATGTTACTGATATTAAAAACAATTTGGTGCAGTGATGAAATAAAAATATGATAAAATTATATAGCCTACATTCTGTTCTTTCAAAACCCATTTGCATACAAAAAAGAAAACAATGATTGCTCATAGTCTGAAATTGCAGCAGACTAGGTTTACTAAAACACGGTCTCCACATAACTGGCCCCATATTGTCATTAATGTGTCATTCAGTGAGCGAGATATTTCCAGTCTGCAAAATGAATGGCAGCCTCCCATGGTCTGCTGTCTGTATTTCAGTTGGAATTTAAGTGTATCTGGTACCAGCAGGTACCAGATTCCATGTGTTTGTCATGTATTTAAGTGTATCAGGTAAAAAAAAAAGATATTAACTGTACATGATGAAAAAAAGCTGAATTCTAAAATGCATTTTAAAGCTTACAAAGCTGATACTTGTCACTGGTATTTTGTGATGCGGGATGGTTAGAGACAACCTTTCTCTTTTAGAGACTCCTCCTCCTCCTCATCTGCACATTACGAGAGGAAGTCAAACTGAATTCCCTTTTTTATCAATGAGCTCTAACCGCACTGGTTACAAAGAATGAAAGAAATACAAACACAGCAGAAAATACAACAGAAAACATACAGGATGAGGAAGCCACTATTTTATGTCAATTTAAGAGATGTCATACACACAGCTTGCTCTCACAAAAAAAAAAGAAAAAAGAAAAACCTTATCTAAAACATTTATAGAGGAGTAAAGAATTCCTGCAGAGTTCCCAGTCACTTCATTTGTGTATAAAATAAGAATATGTAACTATAGTACTTTAACAGAGTAGAGTTGTCAGTACAAGTGTTCTATATACGTGGTTTAATTAAATTTACAGAAAGCTTTTGACAAAGTCCCACATAAAAGATTAAGTAGAAAGTAGAAAACAGAAAGTACTTATCAGAGGGGAAACCTCAAAATGGAGCGAGGTAACCAGTGGAGTACCACAGGGATCAGTATTAGGTCCACTGCTCTTCCTAATCTACGTTAATGACTTTCTGGTAGTAAGCAGATTCTGGTATAGTAAGCAAACTTGTTAAATTTGCAGACGACACAAAAATAGGATTTGCAAAGACTGTTGCAACAGCAAAGGTGTAGATGGCATTCAGAACTGGGCAGATACATGGCAAATGACATTTAATATAGAAAAGTACAAGGTGCTGCATGCAGGCAATACAGATGTGCATTATAAATACCATATGGGAGATACTGAAATTGAAGAAGGAGTATATGAAAAAGACTGAAGAGTTTATTTTGACTCAGAAATGTCTTCAACTAGACCAGGGGTGTCACACTCGAGTCCTCGAGGGCTGCAGGGTCTTTGGGTTTTCATTCCAACTTAAGCTCTCAATTAACATAATTGATCTAGTTATGTGTTCAATTTGACACACTTAATATTTTTCAAGGTCTTTTACAGTTTATGGTTTTTAAAATGCTCTTGATTTAAGGTATACTGCCTATTAAACATTTTGAGGCCTGAAGAGAAGTGTTAAATGTCTCCAGTTAATCAAATAATTAGACCAATTAATTAATTGAGAGCTCAGGTGGAACAAAAGCCAGAAGACACTGAGGCCTTCTAGGAACTGAGTTTGACAACCACGATCTAGACAACATGGGGAAGCTATAAAAAAGTCCAACAAAATGCTTGGATATATTGTTGAATTTAAATCAAGGGAAGTAATGTTAAAACTTTACAATGCATTAGTAAGACCTCATTTTGAATATTGTGTTCCGTTCTAGTCACCTCGCTACAAAAAGGTTATTGCTGATCTAAAGAAGAGCAACCAGAATTATCCTGAGTTTAAAAAGTATTTCATATGCAGACAGGCTAAAAGAATTGAATATATTCAGTCTTGAACAAAGATAACTTTTTTTACACAGAAAATTGTGGGAGTCTGGAACCAACTCCCAAGTAATGTTGTTGAAGCTGACACCCTGGGATCCTTCAAGAAGCTTGTTGATGAGATACTGGGATCAACAAACTACTAACAACCAAACGAGCAAGATTGGCCGAATGGCCTCCTCTCGTTTGTAAACGTTCTTATGTTCTTATGTATATAAACTATGAAAAATACAACCGTTCTACAGAATAATATACAGACTGAACCAAATGATTTAATTTTATATGCCAGAACCATTTTGCCACTATAGTTCCAAGTACAACATAAACTTTCTATATGATTCAAATATGCCTGTTTAAAAGAACTTTGAGGGAAGTGTGTACATGAATTATTTTCAAATATAAACAAAGGCATTTAAAAACCTTGTCTCACTCTTAATATAAAAAAGTGTCAGACAGCCATTTGAACAATGCTATCAGTTTTCATTAACTCAGTGTCATGACTTCACTTTCATTAATAGCATATGTACCAAATTCATAACATCAGCTATCTGGCATTGAGGCAAAAAAAATAGAAGCCAGCATTAGGGAACAGTATAGAAACGTCAACACAAAGTTCAGTTGGTCTATAGAATATGTTCAATGTAATCAAGTATAAAATATAGTAACACATCATTTGTTTGTTATAAACTTTACAGAAAGCAACAAAAGCTTGGCCGCTGTACTGATGAGAAGTGTATCATTTGGATTTCTTGAAGAATCGCTGCACGATTCTTTAATACTGATCTAGTGGAAAAAAAGACTTGGAAAAAAATGTACTTGCAGTGGCTTGACAGTGTCGATAAGTAAATACATTTCTTTCCACAAGAAAGGGTGACCCAAACTCCAACCAACACTGACGGAGTTCATGTTTAACAGGACAGTACAATTATTTTATAGTATTAATTTTGTACCTGTTCATGAGATTTCTTTCTTTCCACAACACTAGAGCTGGCTATCCTCTTTAACCGGGTTTGAAACATCTGCCCAATAGCTTCTTTTCCTTGATGAGCTGAAGCAGATTGTGCCAAGCTACTGAGCCCTGGAGGAGAGATTTCAGCTTGTGTCCTGTCTAGTCTTTCCAAGATTTGTTACAAGCATTATCTTAGTGCCTTCACTTCACCCTGAACTTAAAGCAGCCTGGTCTTTTTATTTTTTAAATAGAGTAGTCTCATGACCAAACTGAAAGCAATTGCAGATGGGTCATAACAGGGAACAAGGACTCATCTGTGTAGAAGTGCAGATGAATGACTGAGAACAGGAGGCACAGTATATCAATGCTCCTCCACATATGGCTTTCAGTCACAAAACTAAAGTTGAGAACAGCTGTATTTCCTATAGATGAGATCTAAGAGCTGCCCCTGGAACTTTGCATTTGTTTGGCATCATCCTACAGAGCTCTGTAGAAGTAAAAGGGTTTTGGAGGAAGATCCAATGGTAAGTCTCTATCTAATCAAAAAAGCCCACAAAGGGTTAATCAAGAGCAGGCGATCTCCTTTGTTCAAAAGTGTCCGCAGGGTATATCTGTTTATACATTTATGGTTGTTCGTGTTGTTGATGGCACAATTTACTAGACGTACTAGTGCTTTTATGCGTAAGGGTTTCTATGGAATAATCAAGTAGCGGAGTCTGGTTACCGAGGGAATATTTACATGCAGCCAAGTGTAACTCCAAGTGTAATAATTCTCGAGGTACCCTGGTGATGCTGTCCCATTATTTGATTTATGTTACACTTGGGATTTTAAAGTTTACAGTCCTTCTATGTGCACACTTTCAGAATGGACAGATGTTTTCACTTCAAAGTGAAGGAGGCAGTGCGGTGGCACCTATGGGACTAACGATACAGAGTAACTGCATGGCTATAATTACTGTACCTCTTTAACTGTCTAACTACATGGTTAAGGGTATATGTATATGGCTTGTGTTGGATTTGTTCTGGTTTTGCATAAAATAATACAGTAATTGCATTGAATAACATAAAACTAAAAACAGTTGAAATGGAATGATTTTGTTAGCAAACAATCCCTAGAAGAATTGACAAATCATGATTTCCCCTCGTGTACGCTGAAAACTAGTCGACCTCACCAAGTTCTACCCACTGCTCTGAATTCATGTTGCGTACTGTCACGTCTCAGTGAGATACCTCTGGGGACCCATTCCCACTTCAAATTGAAACTGGTAGACCAGGTTCCCTGTTGTTATGTTTTTAACAGAAATAATGAGGCTCAGTAGGATAGAATTGATTAAAAGAAAATGAATATCTGTTTTCCATTCCAAAGAAAATTATTTAAAAATAGCAGTACTTAAACAAAACCTAGTAATACAAACATTTAGAGAAATGTTTCTACAACAAGGGGTTGTAAGTATCTTGTATACGTGTTACGGGATTGAAAAAAATGGTCTCAAATTATTACAACGATTCTCTTTAGTACCACTACTATAGTGTATATCATGAGTTTTTAAAGTTATGAATTGGGTTAAACACAAGTGAGAGACATGTGTTAAACATGTGTGTGTGTGTGTGATTATGTCAATGAAAAGATGTTGCATTAAGGATACAGTAAGCCACCTACAATGTATTGAAAGCTGTCAAAAGCATTTGTTGTGTTCAGTCACTGTTAGATTTCAGCTTTAGCTTTTTACACCACATTGTACACGTTCAATGGCTTAGTGATCTGAAGCAATTAAAGCAAGCCATACCCCTTGAAAGACAAACACTGACAATATTTCTCAGCTGGCTTTCACTATACTTTGAGGATCGTCCATATTTTGACTTTTTTCCAGAGATAACCAGCCTCTCTTAAACTCTGTGAATCTTTCAGGGAATGGTTTTACTTTAGGGTGACCAGACGTCCTAATAAAATAGGAATCATCCCAATATTACGGAATTCATCCCGTAAAATGTGAATTTTTTTCTTTTCTCATTCGGAAATTTCGTATATGTGGCTGCTGTACTGTCTCGTGGTGCAACAACCTGTAGTCATATGATGCGGTATGCGTCATGTGTTTTACTTGGTGTGTTTGGTTTTACTGGCAAAGTGTCATGGTGGCTGGTGTTGTTGACGAGCCTGTCACTGAAAAGCAAAAATACAGTGCTAGTACCGAACGCAATGGGAAAAAAAAACTGGATTCTATCATATGATTGTTACAAAGGCATTATGTAAATTGTGTAAAAAAAGAGCATGGCATCACACAGCAGGATACAATTATTATTATTATTATTATTATTATTATTATTATTATTATTATTATTATTATTATTATTATTATTATTTATTGTGACTGTGAATTGATGCTTGCGCAAGTAATCGAAGCTCAAAAGTAAAGATGAATTTCAGCACGAGTTGCAAGGAGTTATACAGTTATGTCATCGGCAAAAAGGATGTTATGCACATGCCCAAATCATCCAGTTGTGGTACTTGCTTCCTTACTAAAACAGAGTGCTGTCATTTGCAACATCTCCCAACAGTTGCAGCCGACATTCTCTGTCTGGCGTGGACTTGTCCATACATTGAGACTGCAAGTCTGCATCCACTGAATTGGTTGGAAGTGTAAGGCAAAGCCTTGCCAAGTTATACAGATATGGAAATCAATTAGAAACAGTCCCAAAACTCGGCTACCCAAAGGTATCTGGCATTCTTTAATAAAGTCCATATATGCAGCACGTTCGTTGTCAAACTATTTCTCCCATCCAGGAATTTATTTTATCAGTACAGAGTCAAAACAAAAATGTCTATTCGGGTCTAAAATTCTAACTGCGTTTAAAAAGTAAACAGCAGGTTGTTTGACCCGAGGTAGCTGTGCTTAATTGTACCTGTAGTGCTGATTTAACGGCTACAACCGACACAGGAATTTATTTTGGTCTGCGCTGACTTTCCAGTTTGTTTTCTGAAAGCTGTTGTTTGTTTTAAGTTCTACTCAGCAGCCTCTGTAGTAGCCTTTTGTTTAATGTGTGATTCTGAAGATAGCGATCAATCGTATTTTCTTCAAGTCACATTACAAGATGCGCAAAACAATTACCTCCATCTGCATGTACAGTTTATTTGGGAAATGTATTTGCGAAATATACTTTGCTTGTTTTGCTTTGTCGTCCATTTTTGGTATTTTACATCTAATGCTAAAAACTAGATTTTAGCAACCTAAATCAAAACAATGGAGCACTGCCTTTGTCCCACCTGCTACACACTGTACAGCAGGTCACAGAAAAGCCAGAACAGATTGGTAGGCTGATTAAAACATTGTTGTCATCTGAACAATAAACAAGAAAGTTAACCGCTTTGGAGTTTGTTTGTTTTTTTGTTTTGTATTATTATATTTCTCTACGTTTTTGTTTTTGTCTAAGTGCAATGCACACAGGAAGGCAAAGGAATAAAAAAAAAGCCTATCTACAAAAGACACGTAGTTTGCGTCACTTGCGTTGTGCAGTAGTTCATTTAAACAAGGTTTCTTTCTTCCTACACCAACTGAGTGTCTAGATTTTTCAATCTTGCTATCTGGTACCCCTAGTTTACTTCCATATCACTTAAATACATTACTACAAATAAATGTGTAACTAAACATTGTGCCTACTCCTACTTTAAACATATCTATAGTATAACTATATTGTCATTCTGTACCAAAATCGAGCACAATGTTTCTCATAATATTTACATTTCTTTAAGATAACTGACTACATCTGCATAGTTAAGTTTTAGTACTTGTACCAACCATGGAAAATTACACACTCTAACCTAAATCACATATTTTAATTATCACAGTTGGATAAAAAAAAAAAAAAAAGTCTGTAGTCTTCTGGGTAGATTGGATCAACTTATACCCCTCTGGGATAAATCACAGCTGGAATTTTTTAGAGCATTTTACAGTATTACAGCATTCACCTGGATAACCACAGTTAGCACACCGAAACAAGACTTTCTCTCTGACTATTACAAATATAAATATAAATGGATATGACCACATGAGTTTAGAAACTTATTTCAGGGCATCAGAGTTATGATAATTACCTAATGTTTCTTTTAAAGTAAGAAATGTAACTACTAACGCATGGGTGAATGTACCAAAGCCGTTGCAAGGGCAACATTGTAGAACAAATGGAATGCTACAAGGCTAAGTCGAGAAGCTGCCTTGCATGTTACCATACAGAACCCCAGTAACAAGTAGCTAGGGTTAAACAATTCAGGGAGAAACTCACCTCTATGCCTGTGTTGCAAGAGTCAACTGAGAAGCCATCCTTAGCACTCTAGTTCCAAAACCAGGGCTTTGAGGATCCACGACATTAAGTCTGTAGAACCTGGAAAAGTATGGGAGTAACCCACACCACTGCATTGCAATGTGCTTGAGAAATGCACCCTGGAATAAAGCCCACGAAGTTGCCATGCCTGTGGTGGAATGGACAGTGAGCTTTTCTGGAGGGGACAAGTTTGCCTGCTCATAGGCAGTCCTGACTGTGTTTCCTATCCATTTGGACAGCCTATGCTTGGCCTTAGCTTGACCATGGGACTTATTCCCAAAGCAGACAAAAAACAGTTCAGACTGCCTCCAACTTTTCATCTTATCAAGGTAGAATGCCAGGGTCCGCACTCGTTTGAGTGTATGGACTAATTGCTCTCTGTCGGACTGGAAAGGAGGTGGATGGAAAGCCTCCAATTCCACAGACTGGTTGACGTGGAATGCTGAGATCATCTTTGGCAAAAAGGCAGAACTGGTACGAGTGACCAAGACTGAGAGTCAATTTTGACTTGGCAAGCTGAAATACACCCACCCCTCATTATATTGCCCCTCAATATACTGCTGATTCGAATATATTGTGGTCCTGGAGTTGGCTCCCAACTTTTACAGTCTAACTGCACATGCCTTAGCTGCAATATACATAGACAATTTCATGCAGAATTACTGTTCATTTTATTTTGTACTGCACATCACAAATTAAAATATACAGAACAATTAAAAACAAAGCATTAATATCGCACTGTTATCATATGCACACGCATTGCACAATAACACAAAGCAAATTAAATATGTACTTGATGAAGCAGTTTTTTAATCAATGCACTAGCAAAAGTCACAAGGCAATGACGTCAGCTCCCTAGTAACACATCTCCTATGTTGGGAATGGACTCTTTCAATGCAGCAGTTTGGGCATTTAAGAAAGGAGGAAGTTTAATTAAATTAATTGGAGAAAGTTGATGAGAAGCAACTACCCTCCACAGTATGAATTAAAATGTTGTACTGCTTTTTATACTATTTTAACAACTATGATCTTTCAGTTTTGTATTTTTAATATATAATTTTTTCTCAATAAAAACTTTTTCCCCCTTAACAATGTTGATTATGGTGTGTAAATAAGTGGTGAAAAATCCTCATTTAAATGCATTAAACACTGAGGCACTGAAACAACAAAATTTGGAAAAAGTTCAAGGGGGTGTAGACTTTCTATAGGCATTGTATAGCAGATTTGTATTGGACCCCGACAACAGCGATATATTGAGCAGGTGGTGTAGCTGCCAGATAGCCCTTTAATGTAAAGGAGGATTTCATAAGGTCCAGCATGCCTGACTGAGCAGGTCGCGAAGTTTGGGAAGTCTCAATGGCTGGCCGCTCAGGAGCTGGATCAGGGTTGAAAACCAGTCTCCTGGACTAATAAGGGGCTACTAGGAGCACCTCAGTCCAGTTCTGCTTGATTTTCTCCAGACACAGTGGGAGCAGGGCAAGCAGTGGGAAGACATACAACAGTTGCCTCGGCCACTGAGGTGCCAAGGCATCTACCACCAGCAGGTCCCCTCCTCCTATTATGAAGAAACAGAGGAGACAGTGGGTTGATTCCTGGGAGGCCAAATGATCTACCAAACTGCTCCCAAATGAGGCTCACAACATCGGGGCCTCCACTCTGAGGCGCTGGGGACTCTCCTTGAGAGGAGGTCCACTGTCCAGTTTGTCACCTCGGGCAGTATATGTAATGCCCGCAGTGAGAGGGAATCTCATGTGCTCAGAGCAAAAGCTCACAGGCCACGCAATGGAGACTGGGTGACCTGAGGCCACCGTGGTGGTTGATGTAAGCCACCACTGTTGTGTTGTCTTCACAGACAAGCACATTTCTCCCTCGAACCTCCTGCAAAAAAGGCCAGGTAAGCTGCCTGTACCTTCAAAACAGTGATGTGGAGACCCTGCCAAGGGGGATTCCACACACCCTGTGCACCCCTAACATTTCACACAGCATCCCAGCCCAGGCTTGACATGTCCCTGGTAACTATCTCCCTTCTGGTGACACTGCCCACCACTACGCTGAGGTGTAGATGGGACGGCTGTTTCCAACAAATGCCTTTACACACATACGGCTGAGGTGTCCTGCGGGTCCGTGACTGATGTTATATTCATGCCCTGAATGGGCTTGAACTGCAGTGAGTGAATGGTAGTAAGCACCCAGATATCCGAGGTCAATACTCTATGAGCGGGTCAGTGACCTCGGTACCGGTACGGTACAGGACCACTTGGTTCGCAGTTACCATGGGTAGCAATGTACAGGGGTGCCCACCTTTACAAGCCACTGGCAAAACCACTCAGTCAACGTCCTTGTGCTTCGTCCTTCGGATGAGACATAAAACTGAGATCCTTTTTTAAGTGACTCTGCAGCAACAGTTGTAATGCATAGTTCACCCCCTAGTCTCTGTAAGTTGCTTTGGATAAAGTTGTCTGTTACATTTCTAATTACTAATAAAAATTTATAACACAAACTACAAATGAGATTGGACTACAATTGTTAAAACATTCAAAAGTGTGCTACCACTCAAAGGTAAAGCACAGTTACTGCCTGGAAGTTAATTTAGGCACTTAAGGTCTGCCTGCAGCTTTTTAAATGGAAGGTAGCAGCTTTGAGACAGTTCCACAGGGGACTCCAGGAGGAACCTATGCTGTATTACACATTGGCTGTTCAACTTCCAGGGAGTGTGCTTTAGCCTCAGGGAGCCCCTGTAGACAGCATTTATCAGCAGTGATTACAGCTCCCAATCAGTTTGAAGGGTGCAAAAATTACAGCAGTGAAGACAGAAGTAATTGACTATTCATGTCGCAATTAGTACTGTCCTGATTCAACACAAAGACTCCAACCATTACAGACCCCAGTTTAACATGTCTGCTTTAATGATTACTATTTCAAATCTGCATGAAACTGGACGTGACCATTAGGGTTACAACCAACTCCCTGATAGTGTTCCTTAGTCACAGTGATCAAATCAGATTAGATTTGTTTAACAACAGCATTAGCTATATTGAACCCCCCAAAGCAGACTGAATGTAACATTCATACACAGAGAGATGAACTCCAAAAGACTCGGGCTCACATTACAAGGATCTGGTGTGTCAACCATTTCGTATAGCACAGAGTTTATTATAATCCCAGTAATGCCTTCACAGACCCAATGTACCCAGTAGACAAGCACTGCTTTACTTACTGCTATTCAGAATATACACTACAGCTCAGTTTGGAAGCAACAAATGATTTACAGTGACTGGGGGTAGGGATTTATAGAACAACTGGGGGTAGGGATTTACAGAACAACTGGGGGTAGGGATTTACAGAATGACCGGGGGTAGGGATTTACAGAATGACTTCCGGTAGGGATTTATAGAGTGACTAGCGGTAAGGATTTACAGAGCGACTGGGGGAAGAGATTTACAGAATGACTGGGGGAAGCGATTTACAGAACGACTGAGAGTGGGGATTTACAGAATGACAGAGTGGGGATTTACGGAACGAGTGGGTGTAGGGATTTACAGAACAATTGTGGGTAGGAATTTACAGAGCGACTGGGAATAGGGATTTACAGAGCGACTGAGAGTAGGGATTTACAGAGCAACTGGGAATAGGGATTTACAGAATGACTTGGAGTAGGGATTTACACAGCAACTGGGAGTAGGGATTTACAGAACGACTGGGAGTAGGGATTTACAGAACGACCGGGGGTAGGGATTTACAGAACGACCGGGGGTAGGGATTTACAGAGCGACTGGGGGTAGGGATTTACAGAGGGATTTACAGAACGACCGGGGGTAGGGGGACCGGGGGTAGGGATTTACAGAGTGACTGGGAGTAGGGATTTACAGAGCAACTGGGGGTAGGGATTTACAGAGCAACTGGGAGTAGGGATTTACAGAGCAACTGGGAGTAAGGATTTACAGAGCTACTGGGAGTAGGGATTTAAAGAATGACTAAGGGTGGGGATTTACAGAACGACTGGGAGTAGAGTAGTAGAAATCTGTCATTCTTTGTCTCTGCTAAAATACCTATCATCTTCCTTCAGCAATGATTAATTCCCTGCTAAAATATAGGAGCATGCTGAGCACAAAGAAAGATCGCCCAGGAGGCTCTTCCATTAACTGCACTCACCACTTGCTGTAGGTTCAGGTTGTTTGTCTTCCCATAGCAGAGATCCAGCAGGGTCACTGGCTGTTTGGTCAGATTCCTCACAAACAGCAAGCAGGGCATGGAAAGGTTCTCCACATTAGTGACCTGCGGTATAAATACAGGACTGATGAATACAGGTTGTGATCTGAAGCTGAACACACCACACTACCCCAAACAGTGGCAATGCTATACAATTCAGCTTGCATCAATAGAACCTCATCAATTCCACATCAACAACAACAATTCTGTAGTATTAAAGAGCAAGGCGATGTAAGGCCGGCTTGTAGGTCATTATAATGAAGCTTTTACATCAGCCCTGTATCTCAAAAGGAGAGCAGGTTACTATACATACAGTATACAGGAGACTCCCAGTATAGTTAATGCGCCTTATAAGACAAGCAGAATCTCTCCCTGTCTCTGAGCTGAATTATTGATTCAACTGAAGTCAAACACAGAACAGAAGCAGATTTAAATGGTGTTTTAATCATTATTATGTTATTTTTTTTGACGTTTATCAACTATTTCAGTATATTCCAGATGGTGTTGCTTGAATAGTATATTGAGTTGTTACCTGCTTTTTTCTACCACAGTCTTTACTTGACTCTGAGCTTCGTTTGAGCTTCCTGGATAATTCTAAATGCTAGGGCTGAACTGACTTCCTTGCGACAATCTGACATTTAAACTGTTGGCCCAATCTACTTAAACATCTCATAGGAGTAAGAGGAATGTAGAAATGTGCGTTACTCTACTCAAAGACAGATCAATGACTTGCTTGGACAGCTGGAGGACTGTGGCGTTATTTTACACTTTTCTGTATCCACAGGAATCTAAAGCAGCTACACTGCGGTACAACGATGACTGGTAAATGTTTTCAGTGCCATCATTTCTTTATCCCACTAAAGCATTTCTAATTGAAATCGTGTTGAAGAGAAAACAATATTCCACCTGTCCATACAAATGCACCATGGTAGTATTAAAATGTCATTTATTTTCAGATGGGAAAACAAGCTACTGTGGATTGGGTGACTGGCTTCTTTGCAGTTTACAGTTTTCTGATGAATCCACTGTTCTTTGTGTTCTCTTTCACAAATCTAGTCTTCAGTTAAAATGTAAAATGAATCAATTAAAAAAAAAAAAAAATCAAGGAATGCCATCATAATGATTTTTTAATATGGGACACAGACTGAAAAAACTAAAAAACAAACAACAACAAAATGACTATGAATGTCTCTATTTGCACCTTATGTCTAGGCTCTGGTTGTGAAAGTGTTAGCAAAGATTATTTTTTTAATAGAGCTTGGGAATGTCTGGGAGCAATGCTGTATACTTGTGATGCCATTGGTTTAGGGTTAGAGACTAAGCATGGTACTGTATACTTGCGTTCTCATTGGTTTAGGGTTGGAGACTGGGAGTGGTACTGTATATTTGCGTTCCGACTAGTTTAGATTTAGAGATTGCCGGGGTTCAGACAAAGACTTCCTAGGATACCCCACTGTCTCCAGGGCTCAGTAACGAGATAACAAAGCATGCTGGTTTGATTCAACAGTGACAATGGGACAGGCACCCCCAGCTATATGAGCCCAAGGGAGTATGCATCGATAAGTACAGACACATACAGTGTGAACCCCAAACTACTAAGAATGTATTACGGTCTGTTCTACATATTAGATGCAGACATCTGCATAGCTGCAACGCACATTCTTTCCCAATTGTGAATTCTGTCTTGAATATGGCTTTCATTATAATCAGTGAGATATTCCTGTGACTCATCTATCTTTCAAAACCACAATGATCAGAGAAAAGTCTTTAGCATTTAAACTGAAAGTGCAGGCAAGCACCAGTGGCACACCTGGAAAACAAGCTGGCAGTGGTTTGGGTTAACTTCATACACTGGCTCTGTAGACAAAGCAGATTTCATACTAGTTTACATCATTGTTTTCCACTTGTCGCACTCTGAACAAAGTTTTCTGGTTTTCCTAAAAGATAATTACACATGTTCACTCCCACAAGGGCAGAAACACCCTCAATTCTGCCAGAACAAGCCTGCTGGGAACACGGTGCACAATAAAGCAGGATGCCCAAGACCTGGAACAGAGATTGTAGCTGTGAGGATAAATGACAATCCATTTAAATATTTTTTGGTTGTTGTTTTAGATTTATTGTGCTAATAGTTAACCTGCTTTTGACACCGATATTAAAGACAAACATGTTCTGTGCTTTTGTTTAAGTGTCTCACTCACATCAGCACCTCTTCTAGAATAACTGGAAAGTAAGTAAAGCTCACATTCAGTTTGGTTCTCTCTTATATTCACAGTAAATGCAGGCTGTATACTCCACATGGTTCTTAGAAGAATTGTACTTCTTACTTGGCATTTTCCAATTTTTATGCGCTCTGTGCTTTTTGTGCAATTTTTATTCTTAGAAATTTCACAGAAGTAGATAGCTGTTGTGGGTCCAGATGAATGTACTGTACAGTACAGCAAAGCACACTATAATACAGGGTTCATTTGAAAAGGTACTTCATTTGCATACTAAGGCATTTTTGTTTTTTCACAAGAAAAGACACGGTCTAAGGTGCTTCATCTGTCGTTAGCTTTTCTGAAACTATACCAGAGATGGCCAAAGTTGGCCCTTCCATTCCAGGTCTTTGTTACAGCCCTGGTGTAAATTCTTTAACTGAACCAATTAAACCTTAGTCCAGACCTTGAAGTAGTTCATGATCTCCTTTTATTTGATCGCCTTTAATTCAAGGTTGCACCTCACTGAGTACAGTACTGTATATCAGTTTTCCACAGAGAAATGTGTTTAAATGTTACTACGAGTTATATTGTAACAGGGCAGAGGCTCTGTGTGAATCAATGGCAGTGTACACAAAGAAACAAACAAAAGCCTTTCGAAAGAGATGCCTTCAAAAATACCAGATTGTTTTCCCCCTTACAGCTCCACTGTCGCAGCCACAGAATAAATATTGCAATGATCAATTTTGCTAATTTCTGAACATATGTAGTCAGTTATGCAGCTGAAAGATTTGTTTGTAAATGTATTTTTAAATGCAGACAGTAACTCAGGCTGGAAATAGGCCTACTTCAAGCATTAACCTTGTAGTGCCAGCCCGGGCTCAATTGTTTATATTACTGTAACAAATCTAGTGCCGCTGCAAGGTGAGTAATTATAAGCACTGATAAATGAAAGCCAGACACTGTATATAAACAGAGCAGTAATGACATAGATACTGTATATAAACAGAGCAGTGATGACATAGGATTTACGTGATTATTCTGTATTGATTATTGGAATGTCACACAAGTCCTGCAGCGGTTCACATTTATAAAAACACTGTGCAGTGGTGAAAGTTGACAAGTAAAGTAGCTGATACATTTGTCTTTCTTTAGCAATATCTGTTCTTTACATAAACATGAACACTGCAATTCTAGTATTTTACCAATTTATGGACAGTGTATGTATTTTATTCTGTGGGCATAGCTTGGTTTCAAACCTCATATCATTGCAGCAACCTACAGCAGCCCTGAAAGTGCTGGGACTCCTTTAGCAGGGCTTCTGAGTTATCACTTCACTACAAGCAGTCACTCTCATCAGCCACTGCAAATAGATATACTGTGTGTGTGTGTGTGTATGTGTGTGTGTGTCATACATTATATATATATATATATATATGAGGGCATATATATAGAGTATTATATATAATCCGTGTAGTTCTATAGATATTATATATATATATTATATATATTAATAATATTAATCGTACCTATTCTACTCAATATCGGCTGAGCACGACTCGTTAATGAATTATTATTTATCATATTAATAATATACTAATATTATAAATATTATATATTTAATATAATATTAATATCTGTATTAATATTAACAAGATGAAATTGAGGAAAACAAAACCAGAAAAGAACACTAGAAAAACTACTTCATGGGCAATAAATGTTTTTAATAACTAGTTCAAAAAAAAATAAAAAAAAAAAAAAAAAAAAAAAAACATTTGTCTGGACTTTAAAACTGTTCAACTGAATCAAGTCCAAAAGCATTTTTAATCCAGTTAGAAACCCTGAAGGAAATGAATAGAGCATCTCAAGTTTTTTGGGTCGAGAGCTGGCATAAATCACTCTCTGCTCTGAATAGTGTTTCTGTGGGTTGAATTGTCAACATAATAACTGAAACAGAGTTTAAATCATCCAACCATTTCTTCAGCTCTGTCGCTAATAATTACAGAAAATCTGGCAAAGAGGCAGCCCACCACCACCCTCCGATATCTATAACATATTTAAACAAAATGCAAATCTCTCCTGCTCTCTCTGCCGGCACAGCCGTTGGGCTTTTAAACAAGGCCTAGTTCTGTTGTACCCGCTGTGGACAGGAAGGACAGCACAACCTGACATCAATACAGATGAAAATGGCCTGGAGTTTGTGACCTGGTCGTCTAATGAGCAAACGGAAAGCCACGCAAATATCAGTGAGATCCACCATGCAAGCTATTGGTGTTAAATACCGCGGAAACATGATGTCTTGCATTTCAGAGCAAGCTAGCCTTCAGTACGTTACCACACAATCTGCAGCACTGCTGTCCACATGTCCTATTTTGCTGCTGTCCTATTTTGAGTAACATTTTTAAATGTTAGACATTTTAAAAGCAAATTAACCCACTCCAGGGTGTGCAGTAAGACAATTCTTATCGCACTTCCTGGGTGTTTGAAGGCACTCTGCTTCACATCAAGCCTCACAACGCAGCCAGGGCATGCCATAGGAATTGTCTTACTGCACAACCTATAGGGAGTTAGTTCTTACTTAAAGCACCAACGTACTATTTCCTCTTATTAAATGGAATAATATGAATGTTAAAGAGGCTAATGGATAGCAGTGGTCAGTTATGCAGTGTTACTTTATTATAACCATTCACAGGTTACTCTCCCAAGATATTTAAGAGATTCTTTTCCAGAATCTGTTTAGAATAAAATAAAGTTTGGTATGCATTAAACAGTTTGATGAATTGAAAATACTTTAAAAATGAATGGGTTATAGCTTTGTGAAAAGGGAGAATCATCCGTGCCCTCAATCTTTCAAAATACAAACTGGACTCCTATATTGGCGAACCATTTCATAGTTCAGGTTGCAAGAAACAAAACATTTGATAGATTTCCATTTTTATCTTCATGAAAAATGAAGAGAAAAAAAAATCACATTAAGTCAAAATGTCAAATTTTCATCAGCAAATGTAGCACAAAACAGCTAACACACTGCCCACTGAGGGAGTTCCTATCCTATGAAAGCGATGAATTGTACTCAGCAGTTGGCAAAGCCTGTGCTGTTTTAGAATTGAAAAGCCAGGGAGCAGTTCCTTCTCCACGCCAGGTCTTGTGAGCTACAATGGATGATGGCTTGACGGGAATGGGATTCTGTTTGTATTGCTGGCTCTCATGCCAAGTTTACCATCTGGTATGTAGCTCTGATCTGCACTGATGCACAGCTCCTCAAGAGACTTCTTTTCCTGACTCTTTTTCTCAGCAGGCGTGGGACCAGCCAGAAAGCTGTCAGCTAGCTTTGGGAGGAAAAAAAAGAGCTTTCTAGTTGTTGATGCCACATGGCAACTATCACCTGAGCATTTCATTTAAATTTAGTAGTAAAAAAAAAAAATGTAATCTCAGATGAAAAACAAATGGTAGCGCAGTGGACAACTGTTCCATTTATCCAAATGAAGCAGTCAAGTGATGCTAACAGTAAGAGTTCAGAACTTCTATTTCAGGCAAACTGTTAATGTGTCTCTCCTAAAGTTACATTTGACCGTCCTACACCACTGAAAGCCTGACCAAATATTTTATTTAAAAGAATATTTCAGAACGAAGGAGTATAAATCTTTATTATAACCATTATCAACAATGGAACCTGCCTGTCTGTTGCAGAACCTGCTCCAATGGCAGTAAATGTTTATTGATTAATATAAAGTAAGTATACATCCAATTCATGAGTGAGATTTGTGCTTGATTCCAGCCTTGCTGAAGCACCCCCAGATCATCACCGATCTTCCACCACATTTCACAGTGGGTGCGAGACACTGTGGCTTGTAGGCCTCTCCAGGTCTCCGTCTAACCATTAGATGACCAGGTGTTGGGGAAAGCTGAAAATTGGACTCATCTGGGAGTGCTTCAGCAAGGCTGGAATCGGGCAGATTAGTCCTTGTAAAGGACACATGAATCAAGCCAAGTACAAGGTTGTCCTGGAAGAAAACTTGCTTCCTTCTGCTCTGACAATGTTCCCCAACTGTTAGGATTGGTTTTTCCAGCAGGACAATGCTCCATGCCACACAGCCAGGTCAATCAAGGTGTGGATGTAGAACCACCAGATCAAGACCCTGTCATGGCCAGCCCAATCTCCAGACCTGAACCCCACTGAAAACCTCTGGAAAGTGATCAAGAGGAAGATGGATGGTCACAAGCCATCAAACAAAGCCGAGCTGCTTGAATTTTTGCGCCAGGAGTGGCATAAAGTCACCCAACATCAATGTGAAAGACTGGTGGAGAGCATGCCAAGACGCATGAAAGCTGTGCTTGAAAAATCAAGGTTATTCCACCAAACATTGATTTCTGAACTCTTCCTAAGTTAAAACATTAGTATTGTGTTGTTTAAATGAATATGATCTTATTTTCTTTGCATTATTCGAGGTCTGACAACACTGCATCTTTTTTGTTATTTTGACCAGTTGTCATTTTCTGCAAATAAATGCTCTAAATGACAATATTTTTATTTGGAATTTGGGAGAAATGTTGTCAGTAGTTTATAGAATAAAACAAAAATGTTCATTTTACCCAAACACATACCTATAAATAGTAAAACCAGAGAAACTGATAATTTTGCAGTGGTCTCTTAATTTTTTCCAGAGCTGTGTGTGTGTATATATATATATATATATATATATATATATATATATAATATATATATATATATATATATATATAGATATAGTAAATGATCCTCGCCACTCACACTGTTCGTTGCCCCTTTAAAATAGACCCAACACAGAAAATTGAGGTTTTTTTAGCGCTTGCGCGCACTTTTAATAAACACAAACAAAAAAATTAAACAAACAGAAATAAACACCTAGCTCTCCTTTAGAGCACTAACTAAACACAGATTGGTCCCTCACTGACCACAGGACGGCTAAGCCGTTTACCTGTCACACCAACACACAAAACTCACACGGGCTTCACACAATTCCTTTTCCTGATACGACTGCTCTCTCTCACACAGTCGGGCTCTTCACTCAGCAGCCCTGAGCAAACTGGCTGCCTCTCTTAAATACCCTGCACCTGGCTCTAATTTGCAATTACCGCCAGGTGCAGGGGATTAACTAAACAATAGAAACAATTAACACCATTCAAAAACCCTTAGCCCATTCACCCACAAGTGCATTTTCACATGTTTAGCAGGGAGGAATTTTAACCCCCTCCCTGCTATCTTACAATATATATATATATATATATATATATATATATATATATATATATATATATATATATATATATATATATATGAACACATAATTTAGATCTTTTATTTAACATCATGTAAACAAAGAAACTACAAAATGATATCACAAAAGTCGTAATAGTAGTGTTATATTTAATGTTAGATTTTGAAATGTCACATTTTTCGATTTTTGTCAGTTTTTCGTTAAGTATACGGTAGACTACAAAGCGGTACAAATTCATTATGTTGACATTATTCAGCTTTATGAAGCAACATTAGTTCATTCTATAGGGCAGGGGTACTCAGTTATTTTAGTGAAAGTCCAACATTCTTGGTTACAGCAAGGTCAAGGTCCAGAACACATTTTCACCGACAAAAATACAGAGCTACACAAATACAGTTTTTACACGTTGTTGGTTTGAGAGTTCTTCACTATGTTTAAATGAGCTTTTGGGGGAATGAAAACTCTGTCTCATTTTTACTAGTCTGCCTTCTTTACTGACTTGTTACTGCATGAGTTCTTTCCCTGCCATAAGCATAGAATTCATAACTAATGTATTCTTATGAGTCTGTGTTAGCAGAGTCAAACACGTGTTTCACATTTGCAAAAACAAAGCAAACTGAAGCAAACAAAACTGAAGCACAGGAAGAAAAAATCTAATTGTCCCATCCCCATCATGCAAAACATGCACAAAAATGTAGAATATAACTTGTAGGATTTTGGTTTATTTAACAGGTCAATAAGTGATTAACAGGGTGTATCTAGCCTTGCAGCTTGACGGGTTCACTACATTCTTCAAGATACACAAAAGGTTCCCTGTGACCCCACCTCACCTCAACAAATGTATAACATACATTAAGGAAATGTTCCTTTCAGTGTAGTTTGGAACGCATTTGCTAGTAAATTTAAGTAATATACTAAGAGTAGAACTATAATAAGCAATACTTGGGAGTTATTCAAATATAAAAATATCTTCTGCCAGTTTTTTGGGGTTTCTTTTGCACTCTTTCTCTATAAGCGGAATCCAACTCCTGATGTTCAGGTGTTTTAGTTAGTTGCATCGCAGATACGAAGTCATTGCCAACTATTACTGCTGCTTTGTGGAATTCTGATTTCTTTCAGTTTTGTTGAACCGGTTGAACCCCAGCTTTGTAAAGGATTTGTGTATAACGTGTCAAATTTCTCTGTATTTTCTCTGCTGTTTTTCTACCAAGATGCATGCAACATTTACAGTAGGTTCCATCCATTTTACAGCTATCTTTCCCCATCTAACACCTTGTCCCATGTCGGCTAACTGGAACACTGCTGCAGCAGGTAATCCTGGTTTCATACCCTGATGGGTTTTTTTTTTTTTTTTTGGGGGGGGGGGGGGGGGGGGGGGGGGGGGGGGGGGGGGGGGCGGGGGGTGGGGGGGGGGGGGGGGGGGGGGGGGGGGGGCAACATTCTTTCCCTGCACTATCCCTGAAAAAGAAACACAAATTAATGAATACATAAACACATGAGATTTAAAGTCTGTACTTTATTTTAAAATAATAAAATATTGTACTGATAAGCATTTCATTGCTATCATTGTAAACATTTCTGTCAATCTTTATTGTTTAATAGTTTCAAAAATTGATGGATTGTGAATGTTCGGTAACGAATATCGCTTCTGTTCAAATCTAGTAAAAGAATATGTTTTTTGTTTTGTTAATAGTGTTTAAATCGAAAAAGAATATGCAAATAACAAACTAAGGTAGAAACTCTAAAATCGAAAGTAAAAAATCATTAAATTTTTTTGCCAGGGAAAGTTTGCCTTCGCTTGACAACGAATAAATTACATAACAATGTATTCTAATCCGCCAATACCTTGTGATTATGGTGGAGTTTTTTTTGTGTAACTTTACCAGATTGCTGCATTTTAATGTCAGGTTCATGTATTAAGAAATCAGTATCACCTATTTGCCAACTTACAAACAAAATAAATAATACTTTAAAAGTTAGGCATTGCCACAGGCTCTAAGGGCAGCCATTTCTGGGTTTCTTTGTAACCAACGGATCGGCTCCTTTCACAGCTAGCCAATCAGAAGTGATAGGGGTGGGAGACACTTTTTTAAAAATGTTTGTGTGTAGGTGTTACTAGACTTCCACAATTCAGTTTTCAGAAATATACCCAGAGTGTATTTCTAGCAACAGAATTAACATAGGAAAAATAAATAAATAAAAATTGCTTGTCCGACAGGCAAAGTATAATGGCAAAACGTGTTGTCCCAGGCGTCGTGCAATATGAATTGCACACCCCTGTCATTGCTAAGCTTTGCACACACAGCACATTTTGGTGGATCGTGGAATGATGCGATATCTGTCCACTGTGCTACCATTGCTTGCAAAGTGCAGTTTCGTACACACAAGTAGTACAGTATTGTGTTCTTTCCCTGAGTCAGGAGTACCACAGCAACACAAATGCGCGTTGACTCGTACGTGTTTTTAAAAAGCACTATATTGTATGTTTTACCGGTAGTATTTTTTAAAATCGGCTTGGAAAAGCTACTTATCAAAAACAGGTTTTGTGGCACCGCTACTTGTCATTGTTTTCTTGGTCTTTGTGATTTTCTGAACTCGTATCAGTATGAAAATTGTATCTTAATTGTGTATTTTCAAGAAAATCACTGATGACGGTTGTTTTATTAGCCATAGAGAAGGGATACGTTGACGCTTTCAAAACAGGCCACAGCAGCCAACCACTGAGTTTCACTTCATTTGAGCTGCTAATACTGTTGACATGTACATTCTGTTTCATTCATAGATCACACTGAGTATCTGCTACTTACTATCAGAGTGATACACCTATTGTACCTTCGCACACCACACTCCCATAAGAACTATGCTGTCTGAAAAATTTACAGCATTTACAATGTGAATGCAAATAAAAACATAAGATTACCATATGACTTGGCAGTCCGTTCAAAATGTACTTGCAGTCTAGATTAGGACTGGAGTCCACCTATTGAGTACCCTTGCTATAGGGTGATGCAAACCCTTTAGCCATAGTTGCATATTACTTTATGTTTAGATGTACACAGTTTCATATTTAAGGAGAAAGTATGCTATGTTTATTTAGGATATATTTCACAATTCTCATTTTCTTTCCAGACTTAAATCTCTTTATGACTTTGTGGAAGGGGTGTGGGTAATTCACTGACCAGGAGACAGACAGGTGTAATTAAAAACACCACACAGGTGCCCAGTTTTATTTCAGGGGCGCGTGGGGTTTCTTTAGCCCACAGAGGGCGCTGTTGGTTCGTGGTCTGCTTACCAACTATGGTAAACAGAACCACGGGAATACCAAGCAAGGGTAAACAGTTCAGGCGCACTCGCAGGTGCTTCAAAACAATACTGCAAAAATCGAAGGCACAAAGAAACAGGAAAAAAAAATAAAACAGTAACAAAACTACAAAGGAAAGGTGCTGCACTCTGCAGCAATATCCCGGTCGCCGCTGCCCATGCGACTCAGATCGCCATCCTTTTATGCCGGCTACCTAGCCTGCTCAGCTATCCTTATTCAGGGATCTGCCCAAGGGTTCCCCTCCCTCACTGTCTCGCTCTGAACCTCCGTTCCGTTCCGTTGTGGACCAGCGTTTCCGCTCACTCTGCACATTTAAAAGGGCAGATCTGAGGAAACAACAGAGCGTTAATTTATAGGGCTAACAATCTCCCAAGACGCGCCTCTCAGCCATTCAGAGAGGGGGAAAGTCCACACACCCACTTTCCCACCTCCCCGTGTCACTGCCATGACTCACAGGCGGTTGTTGGACAACTGCCACCCTCTTCCTGCAGCCCGTGAACACGCCAGCAGAGTCAGCACAGATCTCTCCCTGTTACATATCCTTCCCCTCAGAATGACACCACCGGTTCATTCGAAAATCTTACACCTCCATGCCTTCCCGAGAGAAAAAGTCTGCGTTTTGATGCAGCTTTCCTGCTCGGTGGACTACCCTGAAGGCATAGGGCTGCAAGGCCAAGTACCACCGTGTGATTCTGGCATTGCTATCTTTCATCTGGTGAAGCCATGCTAAGGGGGCATGATCTGTAACCAGGGTGAAGTGTCGCCCCAGGAGGTAGTACCAGAGTGACTCAACTGCCCATTTTACCGCGAGACACTCCTTCTCGATGGTGCTATAATTTTTCTCGCGGGGAAGGAGCTTCCTGCTGATGTACAGGACTGGGTGCTCGCTTCCCCGAACCTCCTGCGACAACACTGCCCCGAGACCTGTCTCTGACGCATCCGTCTGCAGAGTGAACCTCTTACCAAAATCCGGGCTGCGTAGTAGTGGCTTACTACACAGCCTCCGCTTCAAGACGAGAAAGGCCCTCTGGCACGACTCCGTTCACTGAACCGTATTTGGGGCAGCCTTCCAGGTGAGGTCTGTCAAGGGAGCAGCGAGCGTAGCGAAGCTCGGGATGAACTTTCTATAATAACCTGCTAGTCCCAAGAAAGAGCGCACCTGGGTTTTGGTTGTAGGAACCGGCCAGTCAGCCAAGGCTTTCACCTTAGCAACTAGTGGTCTGATCTGGCCGCCCCCTACTCGATACCCCAAATACTCCGACTCACTCTTCCCAATGGCACACTTCCTTGGGTTAGCAGTGAGCCCCGCCTCCCGCAAGGATTGCAGCACCGCCACCACCTTACACAGATGACTCGGCCAATCCTCACTGTGGATAACCACGTCATCTATGTAAGCAGCGGCGTACTGCTGATGGGGCCACAAGATGCGATCCATCATCCGCTGGAAAGTGGCGGGGGCTCTGTGCAACCCAAAGGGCATGGTCCTGAATTGGTACAACCCGAAGGGAGTCGAAAACGCCGTCCTCTCTCTAGATTCCGGGGTCAGGGGTATCTGCCAGTACCCCTTCATTAAATCCAGTGTCATCATAAAATTAGCTGTGCCTAGACGCTCCAGCAACTCATCTATAAGCATCGGATAAGCGTCAAACTTCGATTTCTCATTGATTCGTCTGAAATCAATGCAAAATCGAGTTTCACTGAGGTCCTAATGGTCTTAATTCTCAAAAGCTTACATGTTCCGCGGATTAGCCGGGACATAAAATTGGTGCCTTGATCGGTTAATATCTCCTTGGGAATCCCCACCCGGGAAAAAACCTTTACTAGCTCGTTGGCAACAGACTTAGCGGACATAGATCGGAGGGGAATTGCCTCTGGATAATGCGTAGCGTAATCCAGAATGACAAGTAGGTGGGTGTATCCTGCCGCACTCCTTTCTAGTGGCCCAACTATGTCCATCCCAATACGCTCAAACAGAGCTTCCACTAGGGGCAAAGGCACCAGTGGGGCTCGTGGAACGGCTCTAGGGCTGGCCTTCTGACATTCCCCACAACACTCACAAAACCGCTTAACGTCACCATCCAGCCCCAGCCAGAAGAACCGTGACACAAGCCTTGCTTTGGTTTTATCCCTTCCCAAATGACCAGACAGGGGAATAGCGTGAGCCAGCTGCAACAAATCCTCCTTAAAGGGCTGAGGAATGAGCAACTGATGACGCACTTCACTGGTCTGGGGTAATTTATCAACATGGTACAGTAGGTCTCGATCAATTTCAAAGTGGGGGTACGTGGCGGCGCATCTGGGCTCGACCACCCGACCATTAACCACCGCTGCTTGGTCAAAGAGCCTGCCCAGCACGTCGCCATGCCCTTGCTCGAGTCGGAAGTCACGGGAGCGAGCTAAGAAATCAGCTCCCATGGAAAACAACTCGGGGTCAGGTCAGTCCCGAGCAGAGGCAGCTGAGCCAGACCCCTGCGCTGGCTCCGCGACCTCCCCCCCGGACTCTTCACCAACCGCCCCCACCTGAAACTTCTCCGACTCCCTCCATTGCCAGCCTTCAGTCTTAGCGATCCGCTGCTCCCGTTTAGTTTTATAGGGTTTAAATCTATGGCAAAACCATTCTGGATCGCGAAAGGGAAAAATCTCTCCAATTACTTCCTCTTTCTTAGCCAATAAAGAAGATGGGGCTGTCAGAGCAGCCAACCAATCTTTAAACTGCTCACAGTCCCGTCCCAGAACTACTGGTACCGGCAATCGAGGACATATTCCTACCTGCACCTGCGTCACCTGCTGGCCAATAATACACACATTGATCTTGGGATAAGAGCGGAAATCCCCATGAATACATTTAATATGCACCCATCCCAATATGCGTTTATGCCCCGGTGAGATTAGGCTCTCCTGTACTAGAGACTGACTACACCCTGAGTCCAGGAGAGCCTGGGTTTTTGTACTATCCACTGTCACAGGAATAACGAAACCCGGGTGCTGAAGTGACTGAGGTAATTGAACGCGCCTACCTGGTCGGCTGAGGTCACACTCCATCACGGGGCAGTCCCAGGAGAGGTGGCCCACCTCCCTCCACGTCCAACACCTCAGTGGGCTGGTTTCTCTCCCCGAAGTTTTGGAAAGAGGGGGAAACACTGGAGCCATAAAAGGGGCTCGCCGATAAGGCGTCCGCGCGAGACCCCGGTCCGACACTGCAGCAGCCCGTGAGTATCCCCACCCTGCCCCAGTTCCCGGGCCGGGAGCTCCCGCTGACACCCTCCGACCAAATCCTGGACTACCCCTTCCCCCCAGTCCCTTCACCCTTTCCGGGGCCAGTTGAGGGGACGATCCTGTAGCCGCACTCCTCCCGGGAAGTTTCGCAGGCGTTGGTACGCCCGGTCCAGCATGTCTGGTGCCTGCCGCTGGACCCACAGCCGAGGTCCCGGGGCTAGACACTCCAGGAAGCGCTCCACCACAATCATCTCCACCACCCTGGCTTTGGTGTTCAGCTCCGGGTTCAACCAACCCAGGGCGTAATCCTTCAGACGGTGGGCGATGGCTCGTGGGTGCTCCCCTACTGCAAACTGTTCCTCTCGGAATTTCTTCCGATACCCCTCCGGTGTGGCCCCCACGCGATTAAGGATGACGGTTTTCAGCGTGGGGTAATTCATCATTCAATCCGGGGACAGCGTTCTCGTCGCTGCTTGCGCCTCCCCCGTGAGTTGAGGAAGCAGGTAACTAGCCCACTGGGCTGGATCCCACCCAGCCGAGGTCGCCATGGCCTCAAACACCTCTAAATAGGCGTCGGGTCGATCCTTGGCCGTCATTTTTGTGGGGCGTTGTAACTGGGGGTCTGGAGCTGTGGGTCTAGCCTCCCCCTGCACTCCTGCGGTGACCGTCTGGCGCAGGAGGTCCATCATCGCAGCAAACTGTGTAGCATCCATGGCTCGTCTGCTCCTTCTGTGGATGCACTGCTTGGGGCAATGCCAGTGAATCCCACTTCTGACACCCGTGTGGAAACGGTGTGGGTAATTCACTGACCAGGAGACAGACAGGTGTAATTGAAAACACCACACAGGTGCCCAGTTTTATTTCAGGGGCGCATTGGGTTTCTTTAGCCCGCAGAGGGCGCTGTTGGTCCGTGGTCTGCTTACCAACTATGGTAAACAGAACCACGGGAATACCAAGCAATGGTAAACAGTTCAGGCGCACTCGCAGGTGTTTCAAAACAATACTGCAAAAATCGAAGGCACAAAGAAACAGGAAAAAAATAAAACAGTAACAAAACTACAAAGGAAAGGTGCTGCACTCTGCAGCAATATCCCGGTCGCCGCTGCCAGTGCGACCCGGATCACCGTCCTACGCTGCCAGCTACCTAGCCTGCTCAGTTATCCTTATTCAGGGATCTGCCCAAGGGTTCCCCTCCCTCACTGTGTCACTCTGAACCTCCATTCCATTCCGTTCGGTCGTGGACCAGTGTTTCCGCACACTCTGCGCGTTTAAAGGGGCAGATCTGAGGAAACAACAGAGCGTTAATTTATAGGGCTAACAATCTCCCAAGATGCGCCTCGCAGCCATTCAAAGAGGGGGAAAGTCCACACACCCACTTTCCCACCTCCCCGTGTCACTGCCATGACTCACAGGCGGTTGTTGGATGACTGCCGCCCTCTTCCTGCAGCCCGTGAACATGCCAGCAGAGTCAGCACAGATCTGTCCCTGTTACAGACTTATTAAAAGCAGTGTATATTTGCTATCCCTTTTGCGTTCCGGGGTACTGAACTCACCACTTTAAGCCTGATATCCAGTTTGGGGTAACTGCTCACTACTTGCCCTGTGGCACTAGCACTACATACACAGTTTCTGATCATCTGGAAAAACAATGTCAAGTACCTCTGCTTAGCGCCCTCTTGGGTCGGGAGGGAGATTTACAGCTCAGATCCTCTCGCTCTCTGTCACAGTGTCCCTTTGATGTTGAATGATCCAAGTGAGAATTTACAGACATAGAGATAAAGCACTTGGTGAAGAAGATCCTTGGCAAGTTGCATCACAACTGGATAACCGGATCACTTGACACATTTAAAGTGTGACACACCTTTCATCCCCAGTGCAGGATAAGAATGCTTGCCATGAGGGTCATCTTCACCGAACATATGAAAACCAAAGTCAAATAAATACATATAAAACTGTTTAAGTCTGGTCTTAGCGTGCAGATAAAAAAGGGTTCTTTATTCTGACGGAAAGTACCAGAACGACTTTCACTACTCATTGAGATAACATCAACATTTGACTTTCGCCTTTCTGAAGAGACAGTTGAACCTATGTTCCTCGATCAGTACATTTGAACCTTTTACCTTATCAAATGTTTTAGCTGTCAACTGATAAGACAGCGACCAGCTAGTTACAACTTTTGACAGCCTCTGAACCAGTGCCGATAGCAAAATTAGCAGTATAAGCTCTTTGGCAGAAATGGCTGTTGTTCCCCAGAGAACCATTTTTGTGTTTCTGTGGTTAAAGGATTGAAGTAGTGATGGGGTATTTATGAGGTTAGTCAAACTATGCTCTTTCTCTTATGAAACTCTTCTCTCCAGAAATACAGTATATATTGAAGCAGACAATAAACTGTAGTGGTATTTGAGAAACTACCCTTTGCTTTCTTCATTATAGAATGGCCCATTTGGAAGCACCTGCTGGTAAAAAAAAACAGGACTGTCACCAGTGTTAGGAACTAAGCCACATGTCTCATTGTTTTCAGTGCAGCCCCTAAACTCTCTGCATTCTAGATGACAAGTGTGAGCATCCTGAGCCTCGACTAGTTGAGCCCTGCACTTAATGACTGGTATGGGATTTAGGGTATACAGCAGTCTCTATGTGGTTTTGACATACAGCTGTTAAACTGTCCAGCACCAATAAATGCCAGTGTGGATCACTGCTATAAGTGCATACACAATGTATACATAAAGGAGAAAGTATAAATAAGAAATTAAATTGGGCGTGAATCTTGACATAGGGAGATACGATAGAGTTTGAATTATCATTGAAGTATATATCATATATATAGAAAGGGCCCATTTAACAACATGTGCAATGGTAAAGGCATTTTGTGAAATTAATTTTAAAAAATAATAATGCTGACACTACTACTAATAATAATAAAATTATATGGTTATATGTGTTAAACAAAGCATTTATTGTGTAAAACTGGTTAAATGTCTTATAACTGCCCTGATGAATACACTGTTTATATTTATATATCAGTTGTAGACGTACAGCGACCTCACGTTCCAGTATAAATTCACAAGTATGAAATCCAGTTTTCATTCTGAACAACTAAGTAAGTTCAGCTCTCCATTCAGCAGACATGGCAGAACCCTGGCTTCTGTTCAGGTTCAAGAGCAGGAGTGTCTTTAATGACTTCCTGCTCAAAGGGCTGCTCCATGCAAGCAATTATTCCAACCAATTCCATTTCAGAGCTGGGCCTTATCAGGAGGAATCATCTCCACTGTGTCAGAACAAACCCTTGTCCACATACACACCTGGCCCCCTCGATTAACCTTTCACCTTCTGCTTTCCTCACAAATTGACTGCTAAGCACCCTTACATGAACACCATATGTGCTGGTAGGTTTTTAATGCATACACAATTAGTTTTGAATGAGCAAATTTGAACGAAAGCACATGCTGCCCTTGCGGTTACTGAACAGTGTACACACATAGATAATTTTTTCACATAACCATAAACCAGCTTAACAATTAAAGAGAGAACAGGGGACATAGAAGCAGGCTGCCTAATTGAGAGAGACAAGCCTTGAATTCATGACTGAACATCCATCCCCAATTTCTTAAAATACTGCCCTGCAGGCACAATAAGGCTGTGTTACAGTTTGTGAGAAAGAGTTCATTATTCATTTGATTCTGTCTTTTCCCCCAGCAGGGTTTTATATATATATATATATATATATATATATATATATATATATATATATATATATATATTTATATATATATATATAAAATTTTTATCAAAGAAAGAAAGTTCTCTCTTTCATTTTTAACAAAACAACAAAGAAGAAATTGTTGGCTGTTTCTCCTTGAAGAATTCCAAATTAGGAACTTCTTCAGGTTTCATCGATACAGCAAATAACGTCGGCCAGTCAAACAGCATGTAACCACGTCAAATTGGTGTTTATTGTACAAAATAATCTAAATTATACCCCTCTACTTCAGTTTTGTGTTCAGCTGTTAATTTACATATAAATTTTACATTAATTAAAGAATATCAAAGACGAAAGAAAAAATTAAATTATATACTATATATATATATATATATATATATATATATATATATATATATATATAAGGTGGCAGGGGGAGGGTCAGATTCCTCCCTGCCTAAAAACATGTGAAAATGCATGTTTTGTTTAATTTAATTGCTTTTGTTTAAGTTAATTGTTAATTATCCCCTGAACCTGGAGGTAATTGTATGTTAGAACCAGGTGCAGGGTATTTAAAGACTGCAGCCAGTGTGTTCTGGGCTGCTGCTGTGGCGTGTAGTGCCCGACTGGAAGTCCGTGTAAAACTTACATTTGGTTTTATAAAAATCTGTATTAGAGTTTGTTTTTGTGTTATATGTCAGGTAAACAGCTTAGCTGTGCTGTGTATTAGTCAGTGACCTGCATATGTTTAGTTAGTGCTCCAAGGGAGCTAGGGGTTTGTTTGTGTTTGTTTTGTATATTGAATTAAAGTGTGCGTAAGTGCTTTAAAAATCAAAGTGTTTATTTCTGGGTCACATTTTTAAAGGGGCATGAACCCAAATTTACAGCCAGTTTAATATTAATAGAGATATATATATATATATATATATATATAATATATATGATATATCTATATATATTATATATATAATATTAAATTATAAAGCATATTGTTGTAAGAATTATTTTAGTTTACAATTATTTGACTTTTAGTTAATTCCTGCAGTAATGCATGACTTAAGTTGGCATGAATAAAAAGTAAAACATACTAAAATGGCTTAAATAATTTTCACAATGTATTAACATAGGCAACTCAAAGAAAAACAGCAATAATGTTATAGGTAGCTCTCACTCATTTTGTAAATAAGTTTTTTGTTTGGAATATTAAGTTTACTATGCTGCAGACGTGGAGATCCGATGATAAGTAAATTGCATATATTAACACGTTTCAATGGTGATTTAATATTTGCCAATACATTATCTGCTGTTAATGCACTATTTTACATATATATGCTTTTTACTATCCATTAAAATTACATTTATGTTAACTGCACTGAAAATTATGTGCAGTAGATTAATTCCTGCTGCAATATCAGGGATACATTTTACAAATAAAACATCTATTTCTTAGTCTTGAAAACAAATCTGTGGTCTATTTGATGAAGTGTGTGATTTAACAAGCCATAACTATCTGATGAAACCCAGATAGAGACCCACAATTGCAGTACCATTGCTGTACTATTTACTGTACCATTGCAGTACCATTGCAGGGAAACACCTATGTAAATAAAATAGGTTCTGCATCTCCCATAAAAGCAGCCTCTTTGTGGAGCTCTAGTAGACACAGCAGCTCAATATTATCCTTTTTTTTTAAAAAAGCAACTACTCATACTACTTTGGAACTATTTCATTATTTGTCAACGTTCTTCTATCCCTTATCTAGTAGCCGCCCCAGGGCAATTTTAAGGCCAGCGTAAATGCGGCGCTATGGCCTTAATGCCATCACAAACGCTTGATACATGTCCCCCCAAATATTTTCAAAACACCTTCATAAGGTTAGACATAATTCTCAGTCACAGTGGCCACCCAGTGGAAGGTGAGTGCTAATGCAGGTCTATTTTCATTGCTTTGAAACAATTACTCCTTAAAGTGGTTTTGGACTCACCTTCTTTAGTGCACTGTATGTGTCACTGTTTCTATAGTGCACTGCATCTGTTATGTGTCACTGTTTCTATAGTGCACTGCATCTGTTATGTGTCACTGTTTCTATAGTGTACTGCATCTGTTATGTGTCACTGTTTCTATAGTGCACTGTATCTGTCATGCGTCATTGTTTCTTCAGTGTACTGCATCTGTTATGTGTCACTGTTTCTATAGTGCACTGCATCTGTTATGTGTCACTGTTTCTATAGTGCACTGCATCTGTTATGTGTCACTGTTTCTATAGTGCACTGTCATCTGTCATGCGTCATTGTTTCTTCAGTGTACTGCATCTGTTATGTGTCACTGTTTCTATAGTGCACTGCATCTGTTATGTGTCACTGTTTCTATAGTGCACTGTATCTGTCATGCGTCATTGTTTCTTCAGTGTACTGTATCTGTCATGTGTCACTGTTTCTTCAGTGCAGTGAAGAGAACATCTCCTTTGATTCCACAGAAAAACAGAATACAGCTAAAAAGGATAGTGCATCCAAAAACTATAGGTGAATAATGCTGATATAAATGGAATAGTTCTTAAATATATATTTTTAAACATTTTGCAGGGAATATAAGTATTATTAAATGTAGAGTAGGCACACACTCACACTCACACTCACACACACACACACAATAAGTTTAGAAAGGAATAATAAAAGTAACAGACTTTTCAACTTATGTCAAAATGTGTGTTTCTTTGATAGTATTGACTGGAACTTTATAAAGGGTACATTTTACGTGTTCAAAAGTTATAGATGAAGTAATAGTAATAATAATAATAATAGTAATACTAATAATAATGATTTGACAGGAGGACAAAATAAATCTGCAGGCATCATTTAGCAGCGAAAGATGTGGAATTTCCAGAACCTGATGAAATATCTATGGCACTAGATAATGAACTGTTTAAGCTTACAGACACTCAGACCACTCTCTCCTCTAAATTAATGGTACTAGCATAAACACAAATGTTAATGAAATCAAATCTTTCATGGATTTGAAGTTGATAATGCAGTTGATGATTATGCAGTCCTAAGCACCAGGCATCCAAAAGTTGAAGATGTAATGTCTTTGAAGCGTTTCAAACTTTGGTCACTGCATCTGAATCTAGCCAAGATTGCCTCGTCAAAATTCTACCCATTTTAAACCATATTATGAATTATTTTTTCTTTGTTGTGCACAGACGTTGGTCTTTGATAGGCTGTTTATTTTAGATTTCTTATTTAAAGATCAGTTTTTTCAAAAATATTTTATGTGCACAATTTGGAAATGGAACTCGTTTTAGGTCAAAGATACTGGAGGACAATTAATAGCTTTTGCAAAAATCAACTTCTGATCATTTGTGATCTATAGGTACAATAAATACAACTTCTGATCATTTGTGATCTATAGGTACAATAAATACAAATGAAAACCTTGTCCTGATGCATAATAGCTGTGTTACCTTTTAAGGGAGAATCACTCATTGTTATTTAGGTATTCTACAGACACTTTTATCCAAAGCGACTTACAGAGACTTAGGGGTGAACTATGCATCACAACAAGAGTCACTTACAATAGGGCCTAGTTTGTTTTACGTCTCATCCAAAGGACAGACCACAAGGAGGTTAAGTTACTTGCTCACGGTCACACACAGTGAGTCAGTGGCTGGGATTTAACCTGGAACCACTGAACCACCAAGCCCCCTTGGTGTGCAAAGATCACACTTCACAGCACCCATTTTGCCACCAGACAAATTGGCATTTCCATTTGACAAGATAATCATCTGAAAAATGCTGGATATCCATACATTTAATTGCAGTACTTTTGGATTTTAAAATGTTTTTGTTTTAAAAAATAAGTGTTAATCATCTACCCGAAACACAGTGGTGCCAGAGATGTGGATATGCACAGCCACCCAGTACACGGCACACCCATTGCAGTATTGATGGCACTCTGTGGATGAGAGGGGTGGGGGCAGTGTCTCGGGGCAAGATTACTGAGGGGTACAAAGGGAGCTCCAGGTGTGACAGACCAGTCTGTCTGCAGCCCGGAGAGCTTAGGCAAGAGAAGAGGCAAACTGAGTGAAACCAAAGCAGGGAGAAAATAATGCACTTTTAAAAAAATCCACATTATTGTGTCACTACAGTGCATCAACAGTGAAATGGTAGGTACATTTAAAGGTAAAATATTTCACTTGGTCAACATCTGATGAGTGTGGTTCTCCCTCATAATCATGAAATCAGTTTCAGTTATCCTGTGTTTTTCAGGTTGCAAGATCTGTGGTCCTAATGTCTTCTATATATGTCCTCATAAGGACCGCTTATTTGAAACCCTGGATGGGCACACTGTTAGATTCAGCTGATTAGCTAACAATGGACTCCTAATTCAAGGTAAGAATACACAAGCTTGCAATATGATAAAACCTTATTGGGGTACATTACGTAGACAAGAGCAACACATTTTTTTAGAATGAAGTAAAACATTCTGTGGGGATAGGTGTGACTCTGCACTTGGAGGGGTGTTTGAAATCAGCACAAAAAATACCTCGGCTAGCAAGGGAAATAAAGGAAATTACTGCACTTGATGATTTAAATTGGTCTCTGCGCACCAAACCAATCTCTATCTTTTTGCTGTTTGTCTTGATTAGATTTGGGGCAATGTTTGTTGTATATTCAGCAACAATGCAGATTAAGAATATTATAACTGCTCCATTCCCCAGCATTTCAACCTTAGCATAAATAAACAAAATCACTGTACCAAGAAACAAGCAAGAGAGTGGGAATACAGCAAAGAACAATAACTTGTTTAAGAAACAAAAGGAATGGCACTCCTAATTAAGGAGGTTGCAAATTCAACATGCAATATTTAGAATGCACATTCCCCACTGAACTGAACGCTCAGACACATTTTCTGAGGAGCTCCTCATACATTAAGCTTTGTCACCATTTATTTATTTATTTATTTGTTGTATTATTCTTTGATTCATATTTTATCAGGCACAGAAATCAAGCAAGTTCTGCAGCTCACTGCATGGGTATCCTGGAGGACAGTAGCACCAGTACAGTACAGTCCAACTTAAATACAATTACAAGGTCTCTAGTGGACCTAAATCAGTAAGAAATACAATATAAAACCCATGTGGTATTTTTACATCTATGGGGGGGCAGGTTAATGCTTACAAACTGGTGTCCAAGATTTGGTCAGAGCTCTAGTAAGGGGACTGAAAACTTTGAATAATGTTTTAAAAAGTCACCAGGATGCAATAACTAAAAGAGAAAATGCGAAACACGAAGATGAATGTACTAGCTCAGATAACTCATATATTTCAGTTTTTATATTCACTGATGCACTTGTAATTCAGAGCTGGGTCAGACAAAAGGGCAAAGTCTTATACTATCTTATGTTTTTGCTTGTCTGTACAGTTACCCTTTTAATTCTCTCAGTACTGGGAAAGGCTATCAGACTTTGTGCTATGGGTCACATGCTCTGTCACTGGCAGAGCAAATCTGTTGTGTTTCCTCCAAGTTTTTTTTTTTTTTAACTGAAACTATAAGAGCAAGCTGTCCTCTTCTCTGAAGCCTGTGCACAACACCTAAAGAAATCTCACTGATGAGAACAGGAGCCCCTGGAAAAGAGCATATCTTTGCAGTGATCCCATTAATTTAGCATGACAGGTATACAAGATTGTCTATGGGCAAGCACATGATAAAGCGTGTAATAACACCTTGGCTATTATTTAACTGGACTTTCTAGCATAGTGGCATGTTCTTAGCTGGCAGATGGAAGTGTTACATTGCCCTAGTCTCCCGTGTTTCTGGTACTGCAGAGAGTCCGGACAGATAGAGAGACAGACAACTTGAGACAAATATTCCAGCAGAAATGACCCTCATTACAGGACTCAGCAGATCCACATATGTATTCATAGCAGCAATTAGCCCCGCTCTCTGACCCTGACATGGAACACAGCTGAGACCTGAGTGAACGTCAGCTTTATAATTAAGGGCTCCTCTACATGAAGAAATTGAAGGCAAATTCAATGATCCAGGTTTCTCTTGAAGCATGTACAGTACCACACCCCAGTAAGAAAGTGCAGACACTACATTAAATATTGATCAGTAGTTGACAAGACCAGGACCAGTAACCCGCACCAGTTAATAAAGTGCACCCTGCAATACAGACTCAGAGAGGGGAACTTTAGCTTCTCTTCTGTGTGGAACAGACACCTATCCTAATAATTAATAATGAAGAAACTCCAAAAGTGTGTGCACTGATATATAAGCATCGATCTTCTTAAAGCTGTTGCCATTTCCAACTGTACTTCGAGCAGTCTTAGTATATAGAAGGCATTGCAGCAGGGGTACGGTGCTCAGGTCTTCGCTATAGTACTGAAATGAGAAAACATGAGGCATACCGGATGTGCTGCCTCAAAAAGATACTCCATTCTACTGTCTTCTGCCCTGTAGCCCATCATTTAAACCACTTACCTCTTACACCTGAACCCACCCCCATCTACTCTGCGCACATAACTCACCTGCTGGTGTAACCAGGGACCCGTATAAACCCACTGCCAGAACTTTTTACAAGAAGCACATTTTTAGAATGTTATTAAACAGCTTTTTGAAAGTGTGGTTGCCTTACCTTATTGTTCCGATGTAATCTCTGCCTGACGTCTCGACACAGTTCAATTAATTGAGTGAGTTCTGCCCGTGCCATGGGTACCTCCGGAGAGTTGTTTTCACAGCTTAGGAGCGATCTGTCCGTAAACAAAAACATGACCTTGTTAATCACAGGGGAAACGAGAACCAGGTATCCTCCAGTGGAATGTTCAAATTATTATTATTTTTTCTAAGAGGAAAAGCAAAATATGTATTTATAAAGCTGAAAACAAACAAGTCATAATGTAGATTGTAGGTCTCCTGTGATGCAAACTTTTAACTGGAGTTAAACCATGGAGAGTGACCAGGTAAGCTTCTTTTTGTGAAGACGCTGTCATTTTTGTCCCTTCACATTCTGTGAGCCTCATTGGTAAGACAGCAGTGGACACTAATACAGTTTCATGAATTAGCCCTTCCTCTGGCGGTCTAACCAAACAAAGTCAATTGATCTCTCCATGGCAGCAGTGATCTAAGCACTCAAGAGTTCTGACAGTCAATGGCACCAAAACACATACAGCGGTACAGCAGCTAGAATTCATAAACGCTGATTGAGAAGAATATTATATTCTCTAATACACTTCAATCTGGCATTAGCATTATACTGTGCTACCCAAGTGGAACCAGTACTTTATTAGAAACATCTGGTTAAAATACCTTAATCGGTCAGTGAGGGTTTCGAGAGCATTCCCCACCTCCAAGTTAAGAGAGGCGTGAGAACTCAGTCCCTCCGCAAGAAGCACTACCTGCAACAGCCAGGAAAAAATACATAAAATAATTACAAATAACATCAATGGTGTGTGTGTATATCTAGAACCATTTTTTTTTTTTTGTGTCAATACTGGATTTTTTTTTTGTAATCATGAATTAAAAAAAAAAAAAAAAAGACTAAAATAAAAACAAAGCATAAAAACATTTTAGAAATATTTCAAGAGTTAAATGTTTATAATTGTTTCAAAAATGTAACCATTGCAATAAAAAAGCATGTCAAAGATAAAGGCCATCTTTATACAGTGTCATATGTATAGTGCAAATTGCCTTCCGTATACTCTACACATGTCTTATCCACATTAATATGTCATATGTAATATAAAAAAAAGGTATCTAATGAAGGGCTTCTCCTGCTGTCTTTTTTAATTGGTTTCCAAAATTCCCAATATAAGAACATGTTTAATCAATAAGTGTAAATGCCAGTGAAGCTCAACAGAATCTGCATTGCTACTGTATCAAGAGCCCCTTTCACACTGGCATGCTCTACCCGGGTCGGAATCTACCCGGGTCAGAACCTGGTGTGCTGCGGGTCGGCTACGTGATTTCACACTGCTTTTGATAAAGCAGGGTTGATCTGGGTGACAGACGCAAGTACACAATACCCGTATAAATGCCCCAGAAGCAGCTTGTATTGGACGCTTCCATCCAAGCGTCTCTGGATTGAACCGTGAGTGCTTAGATCACAAATGTTGATTAGAGCAAATGTTTCTTCCCCTGCTGCCATCAGGCTCATGGTGTGTTTCAATCAACAAAAACAATGCTAAACAGAATAAACAATAAATGTTCCTTGCGGAAGTGAAACCTTCACACAGGTGTGGATTTTTGCTATTTTGTCTGCCGTCATGCATTTTGTCTTGCTCAACCCAGGTCAAAGCGTGTTGACCCACATCCTGAGGTGGGTCGCTGGGACTCAGGTTAACCCGGATACAACCCAGGTATGTGATTTCACACTTCGCAGGATTGTGACCCCGGTAGCCAGAACCCGAGTCCGGACCCAGGTAGGAGTGCCAGTGTAAAAGGGGCTAAGGACGTCAATGTTTAGGAGACCAGGATGTGTCCTGTTTCTCTGAACTATGTCTTTCAGTGCTGGTCCTGTCCATTCATTGGTAATAGAGAGTATAGGGAATAGGGGCTTCTGCTTTAAATGCTTTATATTCACTCAGTGTTCAACGGCAAACTGAAACACCCTGTCAAATTAATATGGCTTAAGTTGTGTCTGTGCATACCTTAAATGAAAGATAAACATAGTTCACTATTTTATCTTCATAATCTACAGTACTGGATGGAAAATTCCAACCATAAAAGTACAATATGCTTGATTATTAAAATGTGGCATATATAAAATGTCTACTGTAGGCCCTTTGGCAGCAGATTTTGCTGAACTTGGCTGGTGTTTCTGTGGCGAGTTTGAGTCAATAAGAATCTACATTAAAATCATGTAAACTCACCACATTCTGAGCAGCTTGTTCAAGGCCATGTTTCACTTGGGCAACGAGACAGCGATGGGGCAGCTTCTAATAATACCCTGAGAGCAGTCTGTCTAGCCAGCTAACACTTCTCAATTCCACAAACAAGGCTTATCAATAAACTTCTATTTCATAAAAAGAAAATGCACAAATACTGGTGTACTTGTCAGCAGAGCGCACCCAACATCTCCATCATACCTGTCTCTCCAGCTGCATCACTTGAGCCTTCAACAGGTTCACACGCCTCCTGTCAAACGTCTCCCCCTTCCCTTCATCAAGCAGCTGCTGATACTGAGTCCTGTAAACAGCATTGCCAATGTAGACACTTCATTAAACACACACTCAATAAAAACATAAGAGCATGTACAATCAAGAGAAGGCCACCTGGACCAACAGTGCTGCTCCACGTCCTAGTAGCTAGTTGATCTCTGGTTGCTCAGAACTTAGTAAAACTGGGTCTTAAAGGATCCCAATGATTCAGTAACATTGCTAGGCAACCCATTCCATACCCTCACCACTCTGTGTATGAAGAAGTGTTTCCTATGCTATGTCCCAAGTGTCGGCCCTTAATTTCCAATTGTGTCCTCTCGTTCTGATTTTAATCAAGTCCCCCTCATTCTTCTTTGTTCCAGCTACATACATTCAGCATCCCTCACCCTATCTTCACATCCCTTGAAGACCTGGGATTGTTATGGTTGCTCTCTAAAGCCACAATGACCAGACCAGAATTAAACAACATACTACACTTCTGATGAAGTAACCAAACACCCTGTTTGCCTTTTTAATTCCTTCCCCACACCCTGTCTTGCTGCTGACAGCAAGGAGTCTATTACAACATGTGCCATCTTTGTGCAGACCTATGAAGCTAACATGTGCACACACAGACATTTTAAAGCATACAATTTATGTTACATAAGTCTATTAGTGGCAGAATCTTCAAACACACATTTGTTTTTTTAAACATGGAGTGATGGTATCATCATATAATTTATTCATAGCTAACAAGCTCCTTGTGTTTTCTTCACTTAAAATATGAAAAAATTCACAAATACTGTGTATCAAAAAAGTAGCAAAAAAGACACCTTGCCTAATGACTTTGGTCCATTTAAACAGCATTATGTACATAACGGAAAGCTGTATCTAAATACAGGTATTGGATGGGTTTGCGACCACAAATACACATTTCCTGGATGTATTCACAAACAATTCATAAATATACTGTAGATCATTTCTGTTTCATGTTCCAGTAAAGTGAAATATTTTGTTTATCATGTGTCTGTGGCTTGAATTTGTTTCTCCCAAAGTATGTTAGCTACTCTCTCTCTCTCTCTCTCTCTCTCTCTCTCTCTCTCTCTCTCTCTCAAGAGTTTTATTTTTTGTCAAACTATAACAACAAGTATTGGGTCATTGAATACAAATAACTGATTTTGCGGGCTCTATTGTGAACAATTTAATTTAAAGAAGTCTGTTTAAATGAAGAAATATCCAGAAGCTGTTATAAAGTGGGCTCCTGTAGGCTTCAAAGTCATGAATACCAGTCATTATTTTTGACATAAAAAACAAACATTCTATATCTGGTGTGTTAAAGCTTTGGGAATAAAGGCACACTAGCTTTGAATTAGTTACAGAGGGTTGCAAAAGTTAACAAGATTTTTACCCAAGAAAAATACATCATTTGCTTTAAAACATCCTTTGCAAGACTGCAAAATTGTCATTTTTATTCAGTACATTTTAATTGTGTGCAAACAATGTTTAAAAACTGTCAGCAAATCTTGAAAACACCATGGATGTCTTACTTTAGGTCTTCAAGTTCCTGTTTCAGCTGTACGTTCTCCTGATGAAGTTTCTGGAAGTATAAAAAGAAAAAACAAAAGTAAAACAAGAAATCCAATTGCAAACGTACATGTTGGAAAACAATGTAACAGCTTTGCACGCAATGGTAAAGACAGCTCCATTTGTACTGTGGTTTGCATTCTCTATCCGACATCATTCCGACTGAGGACATAGACCTCTGCGTCCAGGCTGTATGCTGAGCCTAGATTCCGACTGAGAACACAGACCCTGTGCCCAGGCTGTACGCTGAGCCTAGATTCCAACTGAGAACACAGACCCTGTGCCCAGGCTGTCTGCTGAGCCTAGATTCCGACTGAGAACACAGACCTCTGCATCCAGGCTGTCCACTGAGCCTAGATTCCGATTGAGAACACAGACCTCTGCTTCAAAATCATCAATGGTATCAGACACAGTATACACTCTGAGATGATGTATACACAAGATGAGGGCAGGTAAATCGTCTGTACACCACATGGGGTGATAGGTATTTAATTGCACAATTTGGGTATAATACTGTATGTATCAGATATTCTTTAATATCTTTTCCCCTTATTTAGTTTCATGTTTTTAATTTGTTTTTGTCCCATAGCTTACTTGCTTGGACATATTGTGAAACAAGTGCAAAGGCAAAAGTAGATTTTCTGAGAGGAATGGAAAGATTATAATGGTGTAAATTAAGGAGCAGTTAAATTAGTATTCTGAGAAGCTTCTTGCTAGTTTAATATTGTTACAATTACTGTAATGTGTTTCTTTTTGAAAACAGCAATAAAATCCAAATATGACCCATCCTATGTAAACTAAACCACAGACATTTCTCACAAGTCCTTCCATTTCTCCCACAGCAAAAAAAAAAAAACAAAAAACAACATATCAAAAGTAGAAGTTAAAATAGACTGTCGGAGAGTTTGGTGGAATTACACCCGTTGCTCAATATGCAGTTTCATTATTCAGTGTCATTTTATTTAATAGCATCATTTTCAGTGCTAGAGGTTGAGTTGATCTGGGTCATAATAACATCATGTTGTAATTACTCCTCATCTGTAGTGTAAGGCTTAATTTTAATTACGGTCTGGCTGCATTGGTGATTGCGGTCAATTGGTTGTTCCCCATCTGGCAAAATATACAGTGCCTAATTATATCTTAATTCACCATGAAATTATTTTTGGTTCTATAGACTTTAGCCCCAGGAGTTTAATTCAGACAGAGACTTTGGACCCCTGCAGTATTTCTTTTCTTGTGTGTTAAGATTAATAACAGTTAACATTATTCTACCACAAACAATAGCACTCTTCAATTTAAAGCAGACGAGCCTCCACCAAACTCGAGGATGTTTAAGATTGTTATTACATGAGAGTAGCTGTTATTTACTTTTTGCTAATACTAGACACAGCTTTCACCATAACTAGATGAGATAGTAGTGGTGGGGACCAACCAAGACGTAGCTTCACTGTAATATATGATTCTTCAGCGCTTTTCCTCTGCAAGTTAACATGGATTTCCTATTGCACTTGTGTTAATGGCTGGAGTGTAATGCTGGCTTCAGAGATCAGCCTATATGCAACCTCCCTAGCGCCTCAGCATGGCAACCGTCTGGAATGGGCAGGATGGGCCCCTCCCAGGGGTCATCAGGTGGGCACTAGCCCATGACACCTCCATTCCCCATTATAATCAAATGGTTACAAAATTGACTTGTATACTTTAAAACAGTGTCACTGAAACTAGAGTGATGCAATGCTGTTGAGCAATCCCCCCCAGGTAAAGAGCCATGCACATGAGGACTACAGAACACCAGTGTAAACTGTTGTAAACACCATGTGAACCTGCCCCTGTGTGTTCACTTCTACCCATGCCAGTAGTCATCTATACACAGAAGTTTGCAGTCCGTAGTGCAACAAGCGTTCATGTCAGCAGTGCATGCACAATCAAATACTGTACTGAAGGGCTGTTTTTCAGCATAGTCCCAGATTGTTTTTATTTTTATTATTATTTTTTTTTTATTCACACATGTATTCCTGCAACATCAAACAGATTGACTTGAGCACTGAACATCTCATTAACACCTAGTAAGGCATGACTTCTCACTTCCAAAAGATATATAGTTGTTTTGTAAAAACGCTGTTCCTCATACACAGCCCCTAACTGATGGAGCCTAGTACTGCACAATCAAGCCCTTCGCCTGATCATACACAAATCCAGTTCCATTTCCGTAACTGTTAATAATCTACAAAGCTGCTTTTAATTGGTATTCTACTAAATCTCAAAACTGTCATGTTTCCTAAACTAAAGGTTATGGCAATTTAAAGTCAAAGTCATTTAGTATATGCAGCTGCTGTTGCCCTGATCTTTTATAATGTACCTGAATGTTTTGGGTGCAGCCCATTGTTGCTAGAATTAAATATCATGTTGGACTGATATGTGACAAATTGATTAATCAATCATTCACATGGTCTGAATAACTGCTGAAACAAAATGTCACATTACATTTCTATATGTACTATTCTACGGGCTGATACATGTAATAATAAGTTCATTTAGTAAGTAGTAACACTTAATCTCATCTAGTTATTATTTAGGTTTTGTTTTTGTATTTTTCATGTATATTTTTAAAGTGTGTTATTCTTACGACAGTGCTGGTGCTGTGGTTGAAACGAGTGGTGTATTGTGGGAACATGACACAAACATTGCTGCAGGGGTTAGACCACAATGTTTATAAGAGGAATTCTTCATTTGTGATTAATGACCCATTGTGTGTGAATAAAATATCAAATCAATGGTCATTATGTTAAAAAGAGATATGTTGTGATACAGACCACACAGGGTACAGCAAAGGTACATTGATGCATTTCCTGTAAACTCAGCAGGGTGTTCTCTAACATTTTAAAACTGAGACTACATTGTACCATTTGAACTGTTAATGTTAGCCAACTGAAGAGCATAGTTGTTGTTGTTGTTAAATGAAAGCTGAAATGGATATCCTGTTGAATACAATTCGTAGAAAAACAATCATTTTGAAGGGTTGTATTCTTTAATACTAAATTAGCTGGGCTGCAGAGCACATATTGTTTGCATCACAACCTTTAATAATAATGTATTGCTAACACATCCTGTGATGACATCAGCTCAAATAAATTCAGAAGCTTCTAGTTCCTTCATGGCTGAACTTTCTTCACAAACAAAAAAAAAAAATAAGGAGAATGGAGGACAAAGTTGAGGATGACCTGTTTCTTACCCCTACTGAAGTCCCACCAGTACAATGAGGCTTGGCAGTGAAAACTGTCTTACTGGAACTCAAGCGTGACCAAAGACTCAGAGACACATCTGGCTTCACAAATGCATGGTGTCTGAATTGTGGGAAAGAACGTTTAATGGGCCATCTAATCCATATGGGGAGGCTGCATTGTCAGCTCCACTTTGTGTTGCTTTAAAAAAATGTGGCAGAAAAGAGGGGGAAGAATGACTCCAATGAGGAGTGTCACCGGCCACAGTGATGTCTGATTACCCAAGTGGGGTCTAATCCTGTAATATAACAGAGAGCTTAAAGGGGTAGTATCCAAGAGTTTCTTTTTATTATAATTTCCTTTTATACTTTTTAAATAAAAATACCAGGAATAACTTGTCATATGAATATATCAAGAGTATCCAGTTGGAAGAACAGGCAAGCATAACGTTACAAAGTTACAAGGCTGCTGCACACTTTACATCCTATGGGAATGGTACCAGATGGTATAGTTCACTCACACAGCACGATTCATCAGCTTTCAGTACCAAGGGGGGCTGAGTCAGTCCTTAAAGCTGCTCTTTGATGTAGACACAGCTCTGCAAAGATCAAACAAAAGCTCTGATACAAATACATGTATTTCTATAGGTCCAAGCACAGTTATTGTTACGATATTGCCAAATGCAAGAGTGCCAACTAGGCAGCTAAGACAGTACTGCATCTGAAAGTCCGTGATGAGGGCTGTGTGAGAATACCGATACATTGCAATATTCATCAGGCAATAAAATAACCAATATTTGAACAACAATACCGGTATTTTAGGAAAATTCAGGGAAACATCTACTGAAGATGTTGGCTATTATCTCACAAAGATAATCATTCCCTGTGAGAACTCGTAAAGCGAGCAGTGCTAACACTAAATGCTAAGAAAATACGGCAGAAGCACACAGAGACTTTGATCTGCTTAAATTCTGCAAAGCAAAGTCACATGTCTGAAATCATTTCCTAATTTAAAAAAAATCTAAAAAGGATGGCTGTATAGCATCAAACATTGGCAGATGTGGTTTATGCAAGGCTGAAGTAAAACGTGCTGGCGGTGTCATGGCAAATTTTGCCCTGCCCTTAGTCCTAAACGAGTCACATGGCGATTTTGTTTCACAATTCAATGAACAGAATAAAAACCAAAATATATCTGTGTGTTTTTTATTGGTATTTAATCGTAATGTTGATACTTTTCTTGCTTTTGTTCTTGATCATCTCTGGATGCTTTACATTACATTGATCTGCGTGTGATTAAATACATAATCTTTACAATAAAACATAAAATATGGTTAATTACTATCTATGTGTATATACAGTATATAGTATAAATTACTGGCCCAACCTCAGAGCTAAACCCACCAAGGGAGATAATTTGTTGACGTCCTGATAGATATGATCTAAACCAGTTAAGGCCAATGCCAGAGAGACCAAATAAACTCTCTAGTCTATCAAGTAGGATCTCTTGATTTACAGTGTCAAATGTCGCACTAAGATCCAAGAGGATTAAACTTGATAAAGCACCTGAGTCAGCAGCCATTAACAGATCATTAGTGACTTTGACCAGGACAGTCTCAGTACTATAAAGATGCCGGAAGCCAGATTGAAATGGTTCATAAAGATTGTTAGCAATGAAACGGCAGTTTAATTGCCTAGTGACAGCTTGTTCTAGAAGCTTAGCTAGAGATAGCAAATTTGAAATGGGGCGAAATTTATTAAAATTATCCAAGGCCATATAAGGCTTTTTAGGAACAGGCGTTACTGCAGCAGAATATCATGAGTTCCTCAGAGTTTGAATCTGAAATACCAGAATAGCAGTGGGGTGTTTATGTGGAAATCAATTTGTAATTATTAAAACCTTTTTTTTACATTATATTAATGTATAATTGTATTACTTTTAGCATACAAAATGCTAAACTGAAATCTAAGCCCTATTCTAAGTGTTAAGTTTGAAATGTGGAATACTATAATTAACTAACTGTTAAAAAGATTTTTGTGTAATAAAATTGTATTCACTTTTCTGTTGAATTGTTCTAACTGTGTTTTATTGACCAAATCAACAATTTTCTGTGGATTCGCTTATCAACGATATATCTGTCCCACACTCAATCAATCAAAATATCAATGGGTGATGTCACAGCAATGTTTTAATAGGGATGATGGTACAGTAATGTCAAGTGACAGTATTCCTAACAGTGGCAGATCTGAATGCTGCCACCCTTCAAATCCATAGTCGCTTTACCCCAAGGGTGAATTAGGCTCTCTATTTGTTTCACTTATTAACATCACAAAATCCAATGTGAAAACACGGAGGCTTGAGAGATGCAGAAGAGCCAGTGGACAGCAGGTATTTCTGGGTCAGCGGCAACAGATTTTGATTCATGGCCAGATACTGTACTGCATCCAGATTCAAAGAAACGCTGCAGTGTGTAGTGCATACTTTACATTTCTGCAGTCTTACCAAGCCTAGGAATCTGTGAAGCCTGCTGGAAACTTTGGTTTCTAAACATTCCAAAAATACAGGCAGCCCACAGGCACGAGAAAACATAAAGGGGGTCATTTGTTTTGTTTTTTTCAGAAACTAACCAAAAACATTCCATGCCATCTCAGCAGAGCCACAGAACCTCTACTACTAGATACTGATTTTCCTATAGCTTGTACTGTAGTATTGCATACTATTAATTATAGATGTACAATCTGCTTGCATTAGGTCACTAAGCTTTTCAAACACACTGGCCTGTATTCATTCAATTTTCTGATGATTTAAAACTTTGCAAACATCTCTTCCAGTTTGTCTCTAAGTAGTTTCCAGTCTTTGTTAACAAATAATTGACATCAAACATAAGACTGAATATCCCTGAAGATAAAGAGTTGCTTGGATTTTTTACATACAGTTGGCCTGGTTTATTATGGCATATCAGTATCTTCTCTTGTGTATATTCTTAGACCATTCATAACATTCAGTGCAAACAAATCATGACAGTGTTTATAGTGAAAAGACCCTTCATCAAGCTTGTTAATACCCATTAATAAAACACAATCTCCATAGTGGCGACTGGCTGGATAAAATGACTCACCCTCATTTACAGACCACTACAAAATGCTTCACTTAATGAGAATGTATTTTGCTGTTTCCATCACACTATTTGTTTAAAGATAAAACACAGGTTTAGCAACTGCTTTATAAATAGCCAAAGGAGTTAAGTGGCAATCAAGTTATATTATGCAATTGCAATAAATACTTGTATATAGTTTCCAAATGAGCCATGACTGAAAAAGTTAAGCACAACATGATACAGTAGCTATTATTTGACTTATCCACGCAAATTATCATTGGGACATTGGTAGTATTAGTTAATTCTCTCCACTTTCAGGCACTCTAAATAAGCCTTCTAATGACGGCACACGGCTGAAATGGTCGGAAAACTACAGTAACTGCTACTTTAGCAGCCATCATGCATTCAAGTAATTGAATATCTGGTTCAAAGATAAACGTGGTGAAACCATGTTCAACACACAGCATTATTCGTGTGCATTACCTTTAAATTGTATTTGTTCCTGTCCTGTCCGATGGTATGACCAACAGTGCACTGTAAATATATAAACCAAGAGCTGTTAAATGCCTTAATTGGGGGCTGTGTTGATTCCCAGGGCATTAAAGTTAACAATAGAGCATTCTTAATTATCTTCGGACAATGATAATCTAGTGTTCTCACCAGACCCAGATGAAGACACTCTCCTCTGGATCTCTCTGCGCTGAATTACACGGAGGCTGTATTATTGTTGGATAATACATATTTAAGGCAGCCCTGCCAACAAACAGGGATGCAAGTATTGTACAGTAAACAGCAGATCTAGTTTATATTCTTCTTGCAGTCCTTTACCTCTAGTGTTACAGTAATATGCAATCAAACTAACAAAACAAGGATAATGGAAAATGGCACGCACTAGGCAATAGAATCCAAGGAATTAAATTTGTTTCTCCCCCTGGGGTATTAAAGTATTTCAGAAATCCACATATTCCAAAACATTGTCAGCACCTGACACCCAGAACAATGGGCTTCAATTTTGTTTGAGTCCAGGGTCTTGCTTCAAATCAGTACAGCCCCAAAAGAACAACTCGATACCTTGAACCATGAAGGTATTCAGTATTGCAGTGGGTAGTCAATATCCTGCCTTTGCTGAATTACATTTATGGGTACAGTATGCTCTGGGTGGGGAAGTTGTACACTGTATCACATAGTGTAGAACAATCTTCCTTCTTAAAGAATAGTAAAGAGTAGTTGGTACACCTACCTTTAATAGCAGTTCCACAAAAGCTCCAAGACAGACCCTGGAAGTGAAAGCAGGATTTCAGCAGCATGAAGCTGCAGAATGTGCGTGATGGGTGGGATGGGATTTGAATGTGATGTATTTTTAAGTGTGTATGTGCGTTGATTTATAGGTGTGTAAAAGGGGGTCGTGGACATCTGCTAGAAGTGGAGAGGCAGGAAGTCATGTTACAACGCCACGCAGGCGCCCAAGATTTATTCCACAATCTTTATGATTATACTTACAAGTTGCCACCACTAGGGTCGCATTAATGGCATCACCTTGGGTGGGGGAAAGCAGAACAAAGCATGTGACTATACCAACAATGATACAGTACAGTACTGGCAGAACAATACATGCAAGTGTAAAACAAAGTAAACATGCTAAATAAAACACAGTGGGAAAAACCCAGCTAATATAAAAAAAGTTATCTATAGGCATCCAAACGCCGTTCCCACTAAATAGGGAGGTCCTGCTCCAGGAACCTATGCTAACACACCCTCAAATAGCGTATACTTTAGATCTGGCAATTTCTTGTGGTTTAGCTACAAAGAACATCATAACCCTAGATCTTACTATTTCTGATCATCTTGCCATTCTTTTTGAGGTGAATCTCCCAATATCAATAAAGACTGTGGATTGTACATTTAAATCCCAGATAATTAATTAATCAACTGTTAAGCTTTCTGATATATTGAGCTCATTACCACTCTGAGTCCTCATCAGTAGATGAGCTGGTTAATAACTACAACACCACCTTGACTGGTATCTTAGAGACTGTAGCGCCAAACAAAGCTCGGAGCGTATCTTTTAAAAAAAGCTCATCATGGTTTAATGATACAACTCGTAAGATGAAATATGAGGGTCTTAAACTAAAATGGAAAGGGCAGGAATCTAAATTGCATATTCATTACATAGCATGGAAGGCCCATCTGATTAAATATAGGAAGACTCTGACGTTGGCTAGATCATCACATTATTCTAATTTAACTGAAACAAATAAAAATAATCCTAGATTTATTTTTGCTACCCTAGATACATTAATTAATCCTTCCCCTAATAGTCATACCTTTGATATTGTCTCTTCTCACAGCTGCAGTGACTTCTTACATTTCATTAAAAATAAAATACTAGACATCAGAAATGAGATTCCACAGACACCTTCTATTAAGGAGGATTCCTGCACAATTTTACCAACTACACCTATTAAGGCTACTATGGGAGCTTTTTCTCTGATTACCTTACAGGAACCGACAGAGCAAGTTCGACATAAGAGAGCTACTATATGCTCTCTTGATCTTATTCCTGCAAAACTATTAAAAGATGTTCTTGGTGTTATTAATACCCACATTTTAAAAATTATAAATGGTTCACTTTCCTTCAGTATAGATTCCCCAGCACTTAAGGTAGCTGTGGTAAAGGCTATACACAATTTAGACCCTAAAGACCTGAATAACTATAGGCCAATCTCCAACCTACCATTCTTAGATAAGGTTCTAGAGAGAGTTGTTCCAATTCAATCAAAACATTTCTAACTCTTAATGGTATATTTGAGAAGTTTCAGACTTAGGATTTCCATCAGTATTAATTCTCTTAATCTAAGTGCTGCTTTTGATACTGTAGACCATGGGTGGGTAAATCCGGTCCTGGGGGGCCAGTGTCCCTCTTGACTTTTGTTCCAACTTTGCCCTAAATTACTTAATTGGACCAACTATTAGTCTAAGTTGGAACAAAAGCCAGGAGGGACACCGACCCTCCAGGACTGGAATTGCCCCCCAATGCTGTAAACCATTCCATCCTACTGAATCGTCTTGAAAGCACAGTGGGACTGTCTGGCCTTGTCCTATCCTGGTTCAAATCTTACCTTCCTGATAGGTTTCAGTTTGTTTCTAGTGGGGAGGTAAAATCAGCATTATCGGAAGTTGTCTGTGGTGTTCCACAGGGCTCCATTCTAGGTCCCTTGCTGTTTTCATTATATATGCTACAGTTAGGTGACATTATCTGCAGACATGGCGTGAACTTCCATTGCTATGCTGACGATACCCAGGTAAATTTGTCCCAAAAGCCCGGAATTTCTTCTGCCTGGGTGTTATTAGCTACTTGCCTTACAGACATCAAGCACTGGATATCACAGAGTTTTCTAATGTTGAATTCAGATAAAACAGAGGTTATGCTAGTGAGATCACAGAACCAACTAAAAGGAAATGTGGGATTACATGAGCTTGACCCTTGCAGTCTCTCATCGAAACTTAAACTAGAAATTAAGAGTTTGGGGGTCATCTTTGATCCTGATATATCATTTGAGACTCATATTAGGGAAGTTACTAAAGTATCTTTTTCCCATTTCAGAAATTTAGCCAAACTTAGATCAATTATGTCCATGTCTGATGCCGACAGACTAGTGCCTTTGTTTCATCTAGAATTGATTACTGTAATGCACTTTTTTCGGATGTCCCAAAACCTGTGGTATCCCGCTTGCAGCTTGTTCAGAATACTACCACTAGAATTCTGACTAAAACCATGAAATTTGAACATATTACCCCTTTTTTGCGCAAATCCAAACCAGCGCATCATCCAAAGAACACCATCTCTACTGTGAAGCATGGTGGTGGCAGCATCATGTTATAGGGATGTTTCTCATTAGGGCACTTGTCAGGATAGAAGGGAAAATTAATGGAGCAAAGAACAGAGAAGTCCTTGAGGAAAACCTGCTGCCCTTGGCAAGAAAGCTGAAACTGGGACGGAAGTTCACCTTTCACCATGACAATGACCCAAAGAACACAGCCAAAGCTACACTGGAGTGGCTAAGAAACAAAAAGTTAAATGTCCTTGACTGGCCCAGTCAGAGCCCTGACCTAAATCCAATCGAAAATTTGTGGCAAGATTGCTGTCCATCACCGCTCCCCAAGAAACTTGACAGAGCTTGAACATTTTTGTAAAGAAGAATGGTCAAATATTGCCAAATCTAGGTGTGCAAAGTTGATGGAGACCTATCCCAACAGACTCACAGCTGTAATTGCTGCCAAAGGTGCTTCCACCAAGTATTAACTCAGAGGTGGTGGAGACATATCCAATTATGATCTTTCAGTTTTGTATTTTTAATATATTTAATATAATTTTTCCCCTTAACAGTGTTGAGTATGGTGTGTAGATAAGTGGGAAAAAACCCTCATTTAAATGCATGAAACTGAGGCACTGACACAACAAAATGTGAAAAAAGTCAAGGGGATGTAGGCTTTCTATAGGCACTGGAAATGCAATAAGTAAATAAATAAACAAACAAACATACTGTAACTGTAATATCCCCTAAATGAATCGCTAATAAATAAAACCATGACCCCAGTTCAACACATAGTGGTCTACGGTTGCTTTGTTCCTTCTGTTCTCTGTCATCAGCCCAGGGGGTGTGTCAGCTGCTCCCTTTTATAGCGTGGACACGCCCACCAAGGAACCTCAACCATCCAATCCTTGGCTGTAATTCCCTGTAAACAAAACCCAGCTGGGAGCGAAACATGTGACTCTTTCCTGCTGAAGCAGGTATGTGTGTGAGAAGCCAGGGGCAGTATGCTGTCCTTGTTAATGTACAAGGTGTTTTGGGAGTTATTCTAACAGATGACCATGAAGATGCACTACGTTGTACTATATACAGTGCACTACAGTATATCTGCCTTATCACAGTATTGATTAACTTCAAATCACTTCCGAAATGTTTTTCTTCCCTACCATGCCTAAAATCCAATAACCCACCTTTAAATGAAACATATACACTGGCCTAACCACTAAAAGCACTGGGGTTGAAAACACAGCCTTGTGTTACAAGATTACAAGCCTTTCAGCTTTGTAACTGCCTGCGTGGATTTTTACTGTTTTCCAAGAAATACGGTGATATAATTTCTGTTAAACACCATGAGGGGAATCAAATTACAAGAGTTACAGACTTTGGTAAATTGTCATTACCTGCTCCACCCTGGAAGCAGAGTTGCCCAGTTTTGGGAGAGAAGCACTGCTGTTCATTTGGAAAGATAGCCCTTTCCTAATATCTGCTGGGTGTTAAAATATAACTAAAGTCACAACGAGATCCGTCAAGTCACGATACAATACAATACAATACAATACAATACAATACAATACAATACAATACATGTACAGACAGATTTGATGGCCCTGGTGCTGTTAACAGTGTGCCATGTAATAAGATTAATGGCTTAGTTATCAAACTATTTCTAAAGAACTTAATAGGTAGGTGTTCACTAAACTGACAGCTGTCATTCAAGAGGTCTAATTACAAAGTGTGTTTAAAAGCCTAATTGCACAATGAAATGCTCAGGACACTTGATCTCCTGTGATATGCCCTTTTCTGACATCCATGCTTCACAGAAAAAGGTACAAGCTACAACATTTCCAAAAGACTCAAACAGCAGACAGAGAAGGCACCTGCCACGCACTTTATCATCTCAGCTTCACTCTCCTTACCAGTCATCCTGTGAAAACAAGGTAACTAACCCGCCCGAAGCGCTCTCTTGAAAACAGGGCTCTGTCTATTTCAATTTACCAATCGCCACACCAAGGAGAAAAAGTTCACCAATCGACAACCTGCAATTTACATGCTACATCTGTGTCATACCTGAGCAGGAAGTTCTGCCAAAAAGAGGACCCTAGTCTGACAGGGGTTGATGCAATCTGCACAACTGTAATGGGGTGAATGGTGCGAGTTTACCCCCACCCCACATTATTTTCATAGGAACACAGAGTTCTTTACAACGCAGGAAACAGTCACTGTGGTAACGTTCACAGGTATAAATGTTCATTTTGGCACTGGATATTGCACACAAATTTTGCAAATGATAACTGATGCTCACCGACTAGCAGGTTGTAAATACACTGACTGACATAATAATCCTCTCTCTTCTCCTAAGGAAAGACACAGCATGAAATAATCTCCAGCCACGCCTATTCCTAACAGGATTAATTATTCAATAAACATTTTCACATGGAATCATTTTATACAAAAATAAACTATTATTCAACATTCATACTTTTTCAATAAAGCATTCATATATTTTACGTTAAATATGTTTCTTCTCATTTATACACATTTGCTTAACTTGTATGAATACCATCCCTGTCTACAAACACATTAAACTATTATATTGCTCATTCGTTATCATTATCATCATTACTATCTTGTCCTTAACCATTACCAGTAAATAGACTGAAAATTAGCATCATCCCTTCCATAGGAAGATAACAGAACATATGGCTATAACAGAATCCTTGTTCCACTTGTATAGGTACGGCAACTTCATTAAGGGAAGCGCCCTACCCTAAATACAGCAGTACATTGTCACATATCAAACACACTTGATCAACAGCATGCACAACACATAATAAACCACGGCCCTATCGACTAGTAGAATAACAATCACAATAATAATCACAATAACAGGCAAATCAACATTACAGCAAGTGTCTACCCTCATAACAATCATAAAAAATGTTTGAGGCACAGGGACCTCAAAAGAAAAAAAAAAAGCTTAGCTTTCTTTCATTTTACATCTATGAAAAGTGAACATGAACACCACTGATCCCAGTAGTAAGTCCTGAAGACATGATACTTCCAGTGCCAAAACATGAGGCTTAATTAGTGTGCAGTTCCGGTCTGACAGTCCAGGCCATGACCTTCCGAAGCGAATAATGAGCCAAGCTATGACCCCAGCACACAACAAGGGTGCTGATTGCAGCTTTAGACGTGCTAAACCGACAGATTGAGGTGACCGGACAGTGAACCGTACGCCTGGCACCCAGACGCTGAAATACCCTACTGCAGAGTGGGCTTACTCAACTTTCTGTTTAAGATCTTTTCTTTCCAGTTGGTGGAGCTGGATGTGATTGGTCAGTTTATCCTGTTAGGTTGCTTTGTTTTAGGCAGGAGACTATTTAAAACAAGAGAATAAACAATGTGGATGCTCACTGCCGTGCCAAACAAGTACTTGCTCTGAAAAGCTGTCGAAATAAAATATGATTATGCTTGTAAAACAACAGACATGAAAAAGTCACTACAACCGGCACTTGGTTGAGTAGTTTGGAGTCCATATCTTAGAACCTTTCTGGTTTTGAAGTGAGTTTTCATAATTCCTTTGGAAATATAGTATTCAAGAGATATAGATTTGTCTGGTGGTAAACGTGCTAGGTATCCAAAAGCCAAAAAACTTTCTGCTCCTGCACAAAAGCCACTTCACCTCCTGCCCCATCACTATTTAGTGATTTTACTGCTTCTGAGGCACTGTTAACATATATTGTCTGGCTATTCAGCACCTTTATGAGGCTTGATCTTGTTATGGAATCATTTATATTACATACTGTACACAACACAGGCAAAATCAATGTCTAGGTGCAGCAAGCCCTTACTGACAATACTTCAGTACCAATTTCCACACAGATTAGTCATTATTGCTCGCTCGTTAGTAGTCATAATGAGCCATCTCAATTCCTCTATTAAACCCTGCTTGTTCCATGTCAATTGAAATTGTATTAATTCAGTCACCCTTTATAACTAGCCGACCCCATTAGGAGGCATGTTCCCCTAAATTCAGGACATTATGTCTCTGCTTAAATATATTAAGAATGCAGCTTCCGTCCCATTAGTTTGTCATGATTGTCAGTTCAAGTTAGTGCCACTGTTGATACAAACTATTCTTTTTTTTTTTTTTTTTTTTTTTTTTTTTTTTTTAAAAGATGTGCAGCATGTGCTAAAGCAACAGTTTGCCAATGACAGACTCAAGTCCCCTTCTACAAACATATACAACAGGAATAACAGCAAGGAGGCTGGGAGTTAAGCAGGCATTCTGTCTTTAACAACCTGTGAGTATGTTCTGTTTCCATTTGAAGTGCTATTTCAAACAAGAATGAAATTGTCTTTCCTTGGGATAAGAGGACGAGACAGATCAGTATGGGAGCCTAATTAACTTCTGCCATAGAAGAAATGAAACAACAGTGACACCCAGTGGCAAAACACGTCATTAACTACTGATGATATTTCTCTGTCTACTATGAAGTGTCAATGTTGCTCCACTTACTGATAACTGATATATCACTGCAACAGAAAGATCCCCTCATATCTGCTTGATGGGTGGGTAGTTACTGCAGATGGACATGTAGACAAGCCGAGGCTCTATCAATAGGCCACATGGACTCATAACACTATGTAACACATTTTTTGTTCCTGGGTAGTAAGTGTTATTTCCTAATTACTTATGCCTCAGAAGTATAGAAAATGGCTATTATTCCCCACAAACTTTGCTTTTGTGACCAGGACAGTGACAGGAAAGTAATACAAAAATGACTACAAAAGATTTAGAAGTGAGTAGTTTTTCGAGATTTATGATTATACTGTAAATACAGTATAATCATAAATCTCGAAAAACTACTCACTTCTAAATCTTTTGCAGTCATTTTTGTATTACTTTAGTATAAATGCATGTTAATTTGGATTCATATGTTGTTTTTTTCTGACTATGTGAACGAAAAGACACACATTTGCCCGTTTTCCCATTGGAAATAGTGATATTTTGAAATATCACTGTCCTGGTCACAAAAGCAAAGTTTGTGGGGAATAATAGCCATTTTCTATACTTTTGAGGCATAAGCAATTAGGAAATAACACTAACTACCCAGGAACAAAAACAAAAAAAAATTGTTACACGGTGTGATTAATGAATCAGTCGACTGTGCTTTGGAAGACTGGCGTGCCTATCTTTTCAAACACTTCATCAAAAGAAAGGAAAGGTAAAGTATAGGAAACAAAGGGCCCTATTCTTTTGAAAGCTTCACTGCTGCACTGTCTGCTCTTGAGGGTTTACCCGTGCAGCTCCCCAGATTACTCAGGCTTTCCACTGCCTTGGCTTTCATGAAGGACTCGAGCATGCAGGCAAACCCATCGCTGACAGGTTGTTCTTGGACCAGGGTGCAGTGCATAAGCAGTTCCTACACATAAAGCACTCAATACAATAACATCCTACATTTACTTAAGGCATGATGGAGGTTCCTGCCTTGCGTCTGTGAATGAACCTACTGTGTGCCTCATTACTGGTGGAGGAGTAAAGGACGGCTGAAAATGTATGACTCAAGACCCCCTTGGAAAATGTTACCCTAGACTGAGATAAGAATCTTTATGGCAGTCAGTGTATGTTTCTCCCCCCTTTTTCACCTATGCAGAATCATCCTTGGGTGTGTTTGAAATGTGATTTTAATTAATTACTTCCCTACCCTTATAATTACCACAGAAAACTAAACCTGACACAAAACACTGCAGGTGCATCTATATCCTAACACCTTTGGTCAATAAATATATCCTGGAATAGACTCACTGTACAAACAACCTACAATATTAAACAAGTGTGTACACAAGCAAGACTACAAGTATGGTAAAGAAATAAAAAAAACAATAGGGATGTGCCTGAGTATGAATACAAACAAGTATCTGTAACATGTCTGGATATTTTTTCCAAGTATGAGTAATACACAATTTTTCTAATATTCATTATTCAGTGAGTATTTTTTTTTAAAAAAACAGTGTTGAATCAGCTCCTGGTGCCAACATGTGGTTGAAATGGTGTCAGACCCTCTTCCAAGCTTTGTGTCATCTGCAAATTTTACAAGCTAGCTAACTATCCCCCAATCTAGGTCCCTGATGTCGTTAGTAGTTCCTATGGTTTAACCAGTTATGTATCCCTCCACTTGCACGTACTTCCTGTACTCCCACCGATTTCAAATTTAAGACTAGTCTTTCATGTGGTACTCTGTCAAAGGCTTTTTGGAAGCCCAAGAAAATTATGTCAAAATTATTTTATTAATCTATCCTTGCAGAGTTCACACAAAGTGTTACACTAGTTTGAGGACTGTCTTGGGGGGGGGGGGGGGGGGGGGGGGCATGTTGTTGACGTCCTTCCTTGTTAAAACTTCCATAAAGTAGTCATTGAATACATGTGTTACTGCTTGATCATCCTCCACTGCATTGTCCAGGTCGTCCTACATTCCTTAGGTTTTCCATTGCTGTTGTGATATTGGAATTAGTGTTTGTAGTTTATTTAAATACAATCTTGCAAATGACTGAATACATCAGCAAAGATAAATGATCATTTCAACATCGTAAAGCTCTCTAGTTATTCCAAATTTCAAATTAAAGAGGAGTCAGTTTTTATATGCATGTGATCCGAGACAAAATGCAGTGATGAGTAATTTTCCCTATTTTGTTGGACTTATTTATAGGTTGACCATAAGAATTCACGAGAATGTCTTCAATGTAATGTAGTACAAGCAGGTGCCAAAGACTCAGTCACAAACTTTTCAGCCCTGTCTCTGTAAGAAGCTGGCTTTGGGCGCAATGGTCCGAGCCCCCCCCCCCCCCCCCCCCCCCCAATGAACATGTGACTAAGCAAAGGAGATCTGTTCCCTGCTGCTGAATCACGGAATCGAATAGTGTGATAGACAGTGAGTGTGTCCAAGTCATACATCTCCCTCCTGACCTGTGAGGATATGGTATAACAGGAACAGTGTGCCCCGGACTGGATGGTTTGGCAATTCATTCCAGGGAAAGTTGGAAGTCCGCCATCCAGAAAGGAAGCAGAGTCACAACACCGGAAGTCATCGCCTTAATGAGGTTGGCGATGTGGCAATCGCAGATTAGAGGAAAAGCAATTGCACTTGCTACCGAAGGGGGCATGACTGAGGGTATATCATGGGTTGTGGCAAAACAATCTGTTCCTTTGTTATGGTTGTCAAAGGACCCATAAAGGAGTACAACTGAAAACTAACCGCGAGTGTTTTGTGTTGTTTTGTCTGTCTATTAACTATTGTGTTTGTCATTGTTAGACGACTAAACTGTCCGGGAGTTTTCGCTACAAAGTCAGCACCAAACCCCAGACTTCACTGTACTACTGTTGTCACTGTAATTATGTTAATCCACCACTTGCACAAGACACACTCACTGTTGGAACTGTGATCATGTATGTGTTTAAAGTGTGTATTATTATAGGTATTATTTTCAGGACTGAACCTTGTGGGTTTTAACTAGACTTTACCCACTGCTGTGTATAGCCAGTCTTATTATTTAAGCAACAATAAAGCCTCTTTTCACCGTTGAGCTATGTTTTGTCCTTATTCGACTGTACTGCATCATCACTGCACCTGCACACTGCAAACCACTTTGTCACAAATAGTAAGTAAGCTGGGGTTTAATGCACTTGATTAAAAACATTATACATGGCATAACCCATGCAACAACAAGAAGCTGTACCAAACTGTACTTTCACAACTTCAATCTCCTACAACTTCACATTGTAATTGACAATTTTTTTTTATTTGCCTGTACAGTAGTATGTTTGTTTGTTTGATTGATTGATTGATTGATTGATTGATTTTTAAAAGGCAACTTTGTTTGTTAAAGTAAGGCATAAAACTGTTTAAAACGATAGTTCAGAACTAAGAATGTAATGATGTGGAAAATACTTTAAAATGTACCAGATGTTACTCCATATAAAGGAGTGTTGTTCTTCAGATTACCAACAGCTACAGTAACCTATGGTAAGTACTGTAGTAAGCAAGCTTCATGCTGCTGGGTGACTCAGTAGGGCTACTCAACAAGCTATAACTTCCAGAACAAATGTGTTTATTTACTGTCAAGGAGATTTTCATTTTAAACACACTACAGACCTTTCAGCGGTTTTGCGCTCTTTTTTTCCAACCTCAATGTACTGCATGTCCATGTTTACCTGTCTCATGGGATGCTTGCTAATGCTGTAAGTGATACTTCTCCCAGCCAAAAATATTATAAGGCAAACAGAGACAGAGAGGCTTGGAACGAGGCGGCGTGTCGTGTGCAATGCAAAAGTCCTATTTGTAGCAGTAAATAAAATAATGTCAAAGGAGAAGTGTTTGCATACACAGTGGAATATTGTGACCTTTCTTAAACAACATAGTACAATGCACATTTTAAAACTAGCACCCTCTGCTGGTTAAATTCTTCCTTTGGTACTGAAAATAATCTTTTGTAAGTTGTATTGTTTCGAAACCGGAAGTTTTCAGGTTTCATGTGCTGAGTTACCATGGCCTTCTTCATTATAAAGGCACTCTTCAGACTAGCTGTCAGTGGTAATGGTTCACATTAAGGATTTTGGCTGGCTCAAGTGTAAATATACAGCAATAATATTCCATTAATTGCACAAGCCCTGAAAAATCTATATTTTTAAACTGAACCCATAACCACAAAATGTACCAGGTACATTTCCAGGCTCGCTGCTCCAGAAACAGTCTGTCTTTTAAAATGGCTTGGTTTTGACTGATAAAAGGGAGGCTGCTTACAGATGGGGGAATGCCCTCTTCACATGGAGCTATATTGGTCAGACAGATCAGTTTATTGGTTATAAAGAGCTCAATAAACTGGATCTAGCTACGTCTCAAGCAAAGGGTAACAATGTAATGCAACACTTACTGTGTTCCATAGCATTACATTACATAAATGTACAATTGTAGTTCAGATTTTTTTAAGGCTGACAATAAAAGGAAGTGTTACCCTTACGATGGGTGCCCACGGAAGATGCTGTGGATCGGAGAAAAAATTGACAGTTTATTAAGCAAACAGTTCCTAGACTTGCTAAAACAGTTACCTGCCTTTGTATGGCTGTTACATTCTTTCACTTTGCCTTATGTAGGAGATATGAAGTAAACAGCTGCTACTCTGGGACGGAAAGGAAAACTTAACTAATGTTTTCAGTACTCTAGATTTTAATAATATTATCAAAAACTCTATTAGACTAATGATGTCCAAAAGACATAGGCATAACTACTGTGTATTGTGTTACTATAGTCAATGTATCTAATGTACTTGTTTTTCCCAGCTGAGTAAAGCTGGATTTTTTGTGTGTGTGTGTGTGTGTGTGTGTGTGTGTGTGTGTATGTGTGCATGGAGATCCATCTATTGTACACTTGCATATTATAACTGAATCTTTAAAAATAGGCTCAGTCTCTTTTTTCCTTTAATGTGTTTGGCTAGTTAATAAATGCAGGGTATCCCCTGAGACACAAACCCTTGCTGGACTGCAGTATGTAAAATAAATGAGCTGAGAAATTGTACCAGAATCAACAGCCATCTCTGGCTCGTCGATTCTCAATTTATAAAACTAACATTTTTTTCATGCCCGTATGAAAGCTGAAACGCTTTGCAAGAAGCCATATCTGTTGGACTTTAAGACCAGAACAGAGCCCTATCTGTACCGGGGGAGTCTAGTGTACACACTGTTATGGCCTTAATGTACACAAAGCTAAACCTGTTTATAAATCTACCTTCAAGAAGGAATGCACAGTATTTGCTCGGCTTGGCAACAACACCTTTGTTCATTGACTAAAACTCAAGTGACCTCCGTTTATTGCCTTGCCCAACCGCTGCAGGTTTTAAATGTATGAGCTGCATGCCAATGAAGAAAGCTCCTGAAAGAGGCTCTTGAAAACAGCAGCCCTTCAACATGGGAATTAAATTGTATCTGTGCCTTAATAAAAAGGGAACTTTATTTGCCTTCTTGGCAGTCCAGTCTGCCTGTCCTAATATGCATGAACTAAGCCTCGCAGGCAGCTCAATTTGTAACTGAAGCAGCTTCTCTTTTGGCTTAATTTACCTTGTCAGCAGCTTAAAAATCAAGGAACTGGAGCTTTCTCAAGGACTGAACATACCTTGAGTGGAATTCTGCATAAGCTCCTGTTAAAGAAATGGCCCTGATATTCCAATGAATTCACTCATTTAATTGAATGATTATTCCCTATGAAGAAACTGTTCAACCAGAAACAACATGTTGTGATTGACTATGTACTGCACTGTATGTTTTGTGTACATCTTTTGGAATTGGTTTGTAATCGTACACAGTGCAGACCTATTGATCTGTGTGTTTCAGGGTGGCAAGTGTCCATGTACAGTAGAGACAAAATTCACAGATAAAGGAGGGGAATTGTGACTGAATGCATAATTTTTCTTAGCTTGCAAATCTAAGCAAATCATACATTAGGCAGAATAGCTTTTGGTTGTAAACACTATAAAATTGTTTCCACAAAACAATCTATTTTAAAGATTTTTAATTATATGGTTGTGCCTTTTCTTGAAAACGTACAACTGTACAATCTAAAAACAGAGCAAAGTTTTAAACAGACAAAAACTACTCTGAATCAAATGAGCCCAGGAGCCCAGAAAGACTCCTTCAAACCACTTCATTAAAAGCATTGTTGCAGTCCCTACTGTTGAGAGTTTCATGAACTGTGAAGACATTGCTGTTCTCGTTCTTGTGATTAGAGGTTTTCAGCAGTGAAACACACTTGGGATTAGAGGTTTTCAGCAGTGAAACACACTTCTGATTAGAGGTGTTCAGCAGTGAAACACACTTCTGATTAGAGATTTTCAGCAGTGAAACACACTTCTGATTAGAGATTTTCAGCAGTGAAACACACTTCTGATTAGAGATTTTCATTGTGCATTGCTTTCATCCCCCTTCCTCATTAATCTGACCTAAATTATTGAAATTCCATTTCGAACCAAAACAACAACATTGGTTAATTTAAAATTATATAATCTGCAATTTGTATTAAGAGCCCATGAATGAATGGACTGCACATACACTCATAGGTTGATAATGACTTCAGTTTCTTACATCACCCAAATAGTGCTCTTACAGAGGTTTTACTTTGCGGGTTTGTACAATGACTGGCTGACCCAAAACATGGGTGGGGTGAGTAAACTAAGCTTGTCAAAATTATGCCAGGATGGCTGCCAGTCACATTTCATCAGATACTGTAAAACAGGAAATATCTGCTAAAAATTCTTTTTGAGGATGTCTCACTCTGGACATATTTACAGCAACAAAAATGTGCGCATGTGGACTATACATATACAGTACATTAACTGAATTGAGTAATTATACACATTTTGCAGATTTTTTTATAAAAGCAAAATTAGTCAATATTTATTGCCAGCAAACATTTGATGATTTGTAGTAATTTCCAAATATTAGCACAGCTTTACATGAAGTGTCATCACTAAATACAATCTGAAAGAAATCCGTGCAGCCTTTTAGGATTTTCATGGTACGAAGCAAAACTGCCAAAATGCCTCCCAGATAGCCTTATTACCAGATAGAAAAAGGTCACTCAGTTAAATATGCATGGGTGCTTTTATACCTTCTCAGATTCAAGTCAGTAAAACAAGAAGTCCAAGCCATACCTGCGCAGGGGCAACATACCGTTTTTGTTTGTTTGTTTGTTTGTTTGTTTTTTTTCTCAAAACCTTTCTTGTACTACTGGTTGTGTCTTTTTAGCAATTGGCCTGTTATTGGACTGGTGCAGATGGGTTCATAATTTCATACCCTATAGTAACTAGATATGGCCAATTGTACTCATTACAAATGCCTGTGTAGTTACAAGTTTAATAAAACCTGGAATGTTGAAATAAGTCTTTTCCATCCTTTCAGTTATTGTCCCCAAAAAGGGATCAAAAAGCAAACTGCTAACTGTGACATTCGTTTTACTCATCTTAGTCTATAAATGTGCCATTCAGACTTACAATAAGAATTAAAATAACTATCAGATACTCTAATCAAATTGAGTGTTGCTGGTTGGGATTTGTGAGTTCCCTGTCAAACATCATATGCTATTTTGCATTCTATTGTGTTACTGTTGTTTTGATTTCCCTATACTGTACAGTAAAATTAAACCACTAAGCACTTGGGTTTCATCGAAATGTTATTAAACACAACATGCTCTGCATAACAAGCGACTTTCCATGTAATATTAATTTTAAATTGTATACTTATGCTTAACAATTAAATAATAACGTTTTTCTAACTAGTACTGTACATTATTACATATTCTTAACATTGCATAATATCACTTTGACAAAAAAAAAAAAAAAAAAACATGCTGCAATTGCTAACTTTTGCTAAAAACTGCAAAGTAACTGTGCGTACCTTATGTGCACGGTATGTATTAGCATATTTTAACTGTTAAATGTATTACACAGAATAAGTGGTACCTTTGCCGTTAGATCTGCGCTTCCACTGATATTCCTGGACGTCATGGTTAAACAAATCTGAGCAAACTACTTTAAAACACGCTTCAAAAGACTATTCTTGAAATGAGGTGTAGTTACATTTGTTAGTTGTCGGTTACAGAACTCTTGCAATTTCGGTGCTGCTTCCTGGCAAAACCAACGCTTCACCTAGGCAGCCAAATCTGGCAGAAATATAAAAAATAAATAGAAAACAATCTTTTTAATTGAAAAAATATATAATACTAAAAATATGGCTCAAACTATACACATTTGTTTTCAATTTGGAACAATATAGTGACCCCTCCCCCCCTTTTATAAAAGCATTTGAATCGAGACGTTCTTTAGTGTAGACAGGACCTGACGTCGATGAGTCCTGCTCAGCTGTGAGCGTGGCGACGCACAGGACTTCTTGGGCCCCACGTGTGTAGAGTGTGTTCTATGGCTGGAGACGGGTGTTTTGGTTAGGGTTGTAACTTCTGTCAGGTTCAAGCATTGCAAATATTTTGCTTAAATACAGATATGGGGAAATTAAACGTGGTTATGCTGAGGTACCTCTCGAGGGACGACTTCCGCGTCCTCACTGCTGTGAGTACCCGTAAATTCAACAGTAACAACATACTTTAGACTGAGAGAATAATGCGTGGCGCCTGGGCCTTTTTTTTTTTTTTTTTTTTTTAGTTGTTTTTACTTTTGGTACTTTTTTGTTAGTAATTAATGGTCTGTATTACATCTTTTACCTGGATAACTCTTAACATGTTGTTTAAAAGCTTTTCTTCAGGGCTATTTGTCATGTTGCCTCTGTGTTTGTGTGTCATTTACTGTATTGGTTTATCGTGTCAACATGTTTGTAAAATGGGCTGCAGTAAAACTAAACAGTAGTACCTAATCCAGTGTATAAAAACGAGATCTTTAAGTGTTGCATGTAAAATTGTCACGTAAATAGTGATACATACTGTGCATCTCACACACAGAGCATATGTGACCCATTTTTTATTTTATTATTTTTATTTTATTTTGCTTTCCTAATACCTACAACACATTGTTGTAGTGTAGGGCTTCTCAACCTCGGTCCTGGGGACCCACTGTGGCTGCTGGTTTTCGTTCCAACTCAACTCTCAATTACTTAACTAGACCCTTAATTGAACTGATAACTTGCTTAATTCTACATTGTACTTGTTTTCAGCTATTAAGTTAAAGTTACTTATCAAATGTTAGTTAACTTGAAATATGCAACTGTTTAAGAGCTGAAAACAAGTAAAAAGGTGTAATTAAGCAAATTATCAGCAATTAAGGGTCTAGTTAAGTAATTGAGAGCTCGGTTGGAATGAACCAGCAGGCACAGGAGGTTCCCAGGACCGAGTTTGAGTGAGAAGCCCCGTTGTAGTGGAAATCATTTAAGGCAAAGAATAGGTATCCTGCAGTGATGTAAACAAACTGGACTGTGGTTGTTACCGTCTGGTTAACCCATTAAGTGCCATTGTCCTCATTTGAGGATAGGCTACTTTACTTTTATATAGCACCTTTCATAGGGGACCGCCATCACAAAGCGCTTTACAAGATATGAGACTAGGGTGTGTCAAGATATGAGACTAGGGTGTGTGAACTATGCATCAGCTGCAGAGTAAGGATGGGAGGCTATGAAATTTGCACGGTATGATAACCGTTAAAAATAAATAAATACTGTGATAACCTTAATATCAGGGTATACAATACATCGTGCAAGTTATCAAATAAAGGCTCAAATGAAGAAAGACTAATGTAAATTACCGTAATTCACAAAAATAAAACCAACAAAACACACTTCCTTTCATGGAATGATTTATACATTTGGTATTTAGTATTTTACTATGCCAAATAACTTGGTGCATTTCTTTTTTATAAAGACAATCGAAATAATAATAAAAAAAAAAAAAAACACTAAAGCTGTACACAGTGTTATACTACAACAGTATTAATATCTATTTGCTCAAAATGAGGTGGTGCTGTAGTTTATTAAACCATTTTAACATATAGAATTAAATAAATACTTTGTTTAGCTGATGGCAAACAGAGTTGGGAAATGATCGTTTTTTCCTTAAAACACAAACATGTACCCCTATAGGTTATTATTTAAGAGCAGAGATGAGTCATTTATTTTTTTCAGCCAGATAAATAAAATATGTATAGCAAAAAAAGTATTTTAATACTAAAATGTGTCATTGGATTTACATTTACAGCATTGCACAAGTAAGCTTCCAATGATTACTTACACATTTTGTATAAAAAAAAAAAAAAAAAAAAAAAAAAAAGTTAAATTCTTCACTTAAAAAATTGGAATACTGTTACTAGTTTAAATATTCCAATTAAGCAACTTATCAGTTCAATTAAGGGTCTAGTTAGGTAATTGAGAGTCTTCATCTAGACAATGTGGGGAAGCTATAAAAAAAAGGTCAACAAGATGCTTGGATATATTGTGAAAAGTGTTGAATTTAAATCAAGGGAAGTAGTGTTAAAATTATACAATGAATTAGTAAGACCTCATCTAGAATATTGTGTTCAGTTCTGGTCACCTCGCTACAAAAAGGGTATTGCTGCTGTAGAAAGAGTGCAAAGAAGAGCGACCAGAATTATTCCGGGTTTAAAAGGCATGTCACTGAATCTATTCAGTCTTGAACAAAGAAGATTACGCAGGGACATAATTCAAGCATTCAAAATTCTA